>NC_090232.1:60783878-60928878 GCF_024489055.1 Chanodichthys erythropterus | reverse complement strand
GACTGATCTGGAGGCAACGTGACATTGCGCTGGGTGATCAACGAAGGTGTGACGTTGCTCTGGGCAATCAGCGAAGGCGTGACGTTGCTCATGGAGATCAGCTGGGACATGGACTGGTGTTGTTGTAATGATGGCCGCCATTTTGTGAATGTTCTTTGCTGCGGCGTCCATTACGTGATCAAGCATGGTGTCGCGTTCTTCTGCGACACCCACAGTAAAGGGAGATCCGCTCAGTAGTAAAGCCTGTTCAACATACTGTTCCAACGTCCCGTTTGGATCATGTATCGGCATGACAGCACTGAGCGGGTCAGATAGTCCACCGCAAAAAAATATCATAAGACACTCCTCGGTAAAGCAGGTCAAATGCGCCAGTTCAATAAAGTCGGTTACATAATCCTCAATGCATCTATCTCCCTGACGGAGACCGATCAACTGGGTGGATGGATTCATGGTGGTAATGACAGGAACACTCACGAAAGCTGCTGGATCTGTGTTGGCTAGGTCTTCTGTAACGAAGGCGGGACTCAGGTAGGGATCCAAATGCAAAGCTTTATTTACAGTGAGCGTTGTCATACAGGCAGGGTCAAACGGGAGCAAACGGGAACAACAAGGAACAGGCAGAATCGTAGTCAGGGTGCAAGCGATGGTCAGGACAGGCAGCAACGGGTCAACGAACAGGAAACAGGCAGGAATGGTAACACAGGACAGGCAGACAGGATATAACGCTTGGTAATGCAACACAGGGAAAACAAGACTGAGGTGGTGTGTGTATGGCTGCGCCCGAAACCGCCTACTTCTCTACTATTTAGTAGGGGAAAAGCAGTAGGCGAGCGATTAAGTATGTCAGAAGCAAAAAGAGTAAGCGAAAATTACCTAGGTGACGTAATAATTCTCGCGAGATTCGGCCGTGCGCCTACTTAAAGTGCGTCCGAAACCGCCTACTTACTTACTATATAAAAGGGGAAAAGCCAGCAGCCATATCACCCTGTAGCCCAAGACTGGTTGTCCACTGAAGCTAAGCAGGGTTGAGCCTGGTTAGTACCTGGATGGGAGACCTCCTGGGAAAACTAGGTTGCTGCTGGAAGAGGTGTTAGTGAGGCCAGCAGGGGGTGCTCACCCTGTGGTCTGTGTGGGTCCTAACACCCCAGTATAGTGATGGGGACACTATACTGACAAAAAGCACCGTCCTTCGGATGAGACGTTAAACCGAGGTCCTGACTCTCTGTGGTCATTAAAAATCCCAGGATGTCCTTCGAAAAGAGTAGGGGTGTAACCCCGACATCCTGGCCAAACTTGCCCATTGGCCACTGTCCATCATGGCCTCCTAATCATCCCTATACACTGATTGGCTTCCTCACTCTGTCTCCTCTCTACCAATAAGCTGGTGTGTGGTGGGCGTACTGGCGCAATATGGCTGCCGTCGCATCATCCAGGTGGATGCTGCACATTGGTGGTGGTTGAGGAGATTCCCCCTTCAATATGTAAAGCGCTTTGAGTGCCCAGAAAAGCGCTATATAAATGTAAGGATTATTATTATTATTATTATTATTAAAAGCAGTAGGCAAGCGAATAAGTATGTCAGAAACCTCAGTAATCATAAATGAGTAGTCGAGGAGTTCCCGGATGGCCTACTACTTCCGCCCAGATTCTGAAGTATTCCTCGATAGATACTTTTCTATCCCAGGAGGCCACGGGAGAGGATACGTCATAATCAAACACTTGAGAAAAGTGACGCGGATGCTGTTAAATGTGAGTATTGAAAACCAAAAACACATTTGTTGAACTACTGTAGAGTAAACTGCTGAATGTGTGAAGATGCTAGACACTATAGTTGTAACTTTACTGTAAAACACGATTTATTATGTATTATGTAGATAACGGGATCTCTAGTAAACACACATAACTTAATTCTCCATATTCTAATATTCTAAACCATACATTTTAAAGATGCTTATTAAATGTTTATTTAACCTCTGACAGGAACATATTTAAGTATTATGACTTATGAGTGATGGATTATGTATTATGAGTGATGTGTTTGTGCTGTTATTCACTGTTGTCAACACTGCTTACATTACATGAATGAAAATAATGTAAATAAATAAATCTACAGTAACTACACATAAGTTTAATTTATTTTATTTGTCCATTAGTACTGTTCATACATTAAGGAACATTTGTGTTGGATAAGAAGTGAGTTAACACATCAACATGTAAACGTAGATTTGAGCACATAAATCTCAGGAAACTTGTCTGATGTTACAGGGACAGATGATCACGTGTGTTTATCAGGTAGAGGAATGATGCCATCAAAAGCTTTGGGTGAGGATACTACAGAAATGAATACAAAATCTATTTAAATCTAAAGTCTATTTTATTTTAATTATTGGAATTTAAACGGACTTATTACAGCACTTTTCTGGTTCTTGATGTCTGTATGTTTGCTGCAGAGCTTTTGTGGAGCAGGACCTGCAAGGAAAGCTGACGACGGCATTTGTTAGAAATAAAGAGGAAAGCCTGAAACAAAATATAAAGTAAGTTCATTTCGTTATTTCTAAAACAGAAATCAAATAACACTGTGCTGTTAAAATGGCTGCTTTTGTATTATATTTGTGCATTATTGTAGGATGTGAATGTCCTCAGACTGGTGAGAGCACTGAGGATGGAGAGCCACAGCAGATCCTGGGAATGGTTCAGTGTCATGGACGAGATCCTCCATCACTCCTCCTTTCAAGTGACTCAATCAAGGGCACACTGGAGGAGACGCTGCACAGATCAAACCAGCAAACCTTCTGCTGACCAGCTCAGTGGTTTAGCCCACCACACCACAAATGTAATGAAGCTACAACAAAAATTAGCAAGTAATTGTAAAAATATGAAATGAAATATGTCAAGAAACAGAATGCTGACATGAATTAATTGTAAAATGTTTTAATCTGCTGATGGAGAACACATGAATATTTGCAGCAGCAGATTGTCCCGCACATCGCCCTTACAGAAAAAACACATGAACTTCACATGTGCAAAAACACATGTGGTCACATGTGACCACATGCACATGTGATTTTGCACATGTGAAATTTAACATGTGAAAACATGTGAAAAGCACATGTGATCACATGTGACAAAATGCACATGTGAAATTTAACATGTGATCACATGTGAAAAGCACATGTGTTCACATGTGATCACATGTTTTTCACATGGGAAATGTGTGCTTTTGGAACATTTACACATGTGAAACACATGTTTTCCCATGTGAAACACATGTGAAACCCATGTTTTCCCATGTGAAACCCATGTAAACATGTGTATATTCCCATGTGAAACCCATGAAATCACATGTGAAACATGTATAAAATAGCCATGTGAAACGCATACATTCCCATGTGAAAACCATGTAATCACACGTGAAATGTATATTCCCATGTGAAACCCATGTGATGGAATGTGTAACCCATAAAGTCTCATGTGAACCCCAAGTAATCACATGTGAAATGTATACTCCCATGTGATCACATGTTAAACCCTTATATTCCCATGTGAAACCCATGTAATCACATGTGAAACGCATATTCCCATGTGAAACCCATGTAATCACATGTGAAATGTATATTCCCATGTGAAACCATGAGATCACATGTGAAACATGTACATTCCCATGTGCGATCCTTGGAATAACATTTGAAACCCATCAACAATCATTTCTAACAAAACAACAACAGAAAATGATAGCATGTTCTTATGTAGGGCCTATAGCCATGTTTCCCAACATTAAAACAAACAATTCAAATTTATTTACAATTCTTTATTTATAAACAATTATTTTATTTAATTTAATTAGAAATACAAATGTGAATATGAATTTTTAAAACAAAAAAAGCAAAACCAAATATAAAAATATGAATTGTGAGTTTCTGAATGTGTGGAATGTCGTTTCAGTCCTCTGTGTCTCCTTCAGCAGGTTTCCTGTTTTGGGATAGTAAAACAATCAGATTAGGGCAGTGCAAACATCTATCCTGATAAAGTAAACTTAATAAATAAATTAAACTATCCTGATAAAGTAAAGTTTTATTTCTTTTCTTTATGGATTTCAGGATCGTATATGATATGTTATATTGGTAGTAGCCAATCATATCCTGTGCGCACCTACAGCATGCCCTCTAGAAGCCATCCAAAATGGGAGTTCTAATGACTCTAAGGATTTCTAGTGAGGTAAAAACATAACATATAAAGATTTGTATCTGACTCAGAGTATTCTATTTATGTCTACGTATATGCAGGGTTCGTACGGGTGCTTGAAATCCTTGAAAGTGCTTGAATTTTGATGATGTGTTTTCAAGGTTTGAAAAGTGCTTGAATTTTGGATAAAGTGCTTGAAAATCCTTGAAATTGTAACTGTATTTCTTTTACAACAAATACCTATCTGTTTATTAAATGGAGAAATAAAATGGCGCGTTTATATTTTCGCCTGGTTCCGCATTGCGAGCATAGACCGTAAAATAGTGATGTGTCGTTCATGAACGATTCGTTCATTTTGAACGAGTCTTAAATATGACTCGGGACAACGAGTCATCTCAGAGAGCGATTCGTTCATTTTGTGTTGACCGCGCATGCGCAACATCTCATAAGCATACTACGGGAAACAGAAAAGATTAGTTCATTTCTCGAGTCCGCGGGTCCGAGTCGTTCGTTCATCAAGTCACAGCTCCATATTAGGGCACGGATATGCAGTCTGTACTGGCGGAAACAGAAAAGATTAGTTCATCTCTCGAGTCCTCGGGTCCGAGTCGTTCGTTCAAATCCCCATAGGCTGAATACAGAAACAGAAATGATTAGTTCATCTCTCGAGTCCTCGTTTGTAATAATATTTATTTTAAATAATTTAAATAATAACAACACCACATTTAACAATAAAAATATTCTTACACAAACAAGATGGAACTTTCTTTTTGTTCAGATGTTTATTGCAGACTTATTTTGATAATTTTATGATAATTCTTAAATATAGTAAAATATACAGTCTATAATCCGAATGTAATGTTGTATATTTTGCGAGACACTGGACCGGGAAGCGGACCCGAAGACTCGAGAGATGAACTAATCATTTCTGTTTCTGTATTCAGCCTATGGGGACTTGAACGAACGACTCGGACCCGAGGACTCGAGAAATGAACTAATCTTTTCCGTTTCCGGATGCTGGTATGCTGGTCATCAGCATACCAGCACCAAAACACAACATATGCTGGTCTTGCTGGAATGGGATGCTGGTGCTGGTATACAGTTTTATTTTATTCTATTTACAACTACATTGAATTTTGTTATGATGAAAATCATGAAAATACAAGCTTTCATTAATACACATAAGTTAATGTAATAATAATAATATATTGTTCAGTAAACAACATTAACACAATAATAATAATTTTTTAACAAAAACAACAGTCATCTGGCTCAGCAAGCAAATTACAATAAAACATTAATTCAACAATAATTCATTGTAAGTGCTCAAATTTTTAAGGATTTTATGTTTTTTTTTGGTCTGTTGAGTTGCGAGTTATAGTCAGAATTGCTTGATATAAAGTCAGAATTGTGAGAAATAAAGTCAGAATTGTGAGAAATAAAGTCAGAATTGTGAGAAATAAAGTCAGAATTGTGAGAAATAAAGTCAGAATTGCGAGATATAAAGTCAGAATTGCGAGATATAAAGTCAGAATTGCGAGATATAAAGTCAGAATTGCGAGATATAAAGTCAGAATTGTGATATATAAAGTCAGAATTGTGATATAAAGTCAGAATTGCGAGTTATAAAGTCAGAATTGCGAGATATAAAGTCAGAATTGTGAGATAGTCAGAATTGTGAGATATAAAGTCAGAATTGCGAGATATAAAGTCAGAATTGTGAGATAGTCAGAATTGTGATATATAAAGTCAGAATTGCGAGTTATAAAGTCAGAATTGCGAGATATAAAGTCAGAATTGCGAGATATAAAGTCAGAATTGTGAGATAGTCAGAATTGTGAGATAGTCAGAATTGTGATATATAAAGTCAGAATTGCGAGTTATAAAGTCAGAATTGCGAGGTATAAAATCAGAATTGCGAGATATAAAATCAGAATTGTGAGTTATAAAGTCAGAATTGCGAGATATAAAGTCAGAATTGCGAGTTATAAAGTCAGAATTGCGAGTTATAAAGTCAGAATTGCGAGTTATAAAGTCAGAATTGCGAGATATAAAGTCAGAATTGCGAGTTATAAAGTCAGAATTGCGAGTTATAAAGTCAGAATTGCGAGGTATAAAATCAGAATTGCGAGTTATAAAGTCAGAATTGCGAGTTATAAAGTCAGAATTGCGAGGTATAAAATCAGAATTGCGAGTTATAAAGTCAGAATTGCGAGGTATAAAATCAGAATTGCGAGGTATAAAATCAGAATTGCGAGATATAAAGTCAGAATTGCGAGTTATAAAGTCAGAATTGCGAGTTATAAAGTCAGAATTGCGAGGTATAAAATCAGAATTGCGAGGTATAAAATCAGAATTGCGAGATATAAAGTCAGAATTGCGAGTTATAAAGTCAGAATTGCGAGGTATAAAATCAGAATTGCGAGATATAAAGTCAGAATTGCGAGTTATAAAGTCAGAATTGCGAGGTATAAAATCAGAATTGCGAGATATAAAGTCAGAATTGTGAGATATAAAGTCAGAATTGCGAGATATAAAGTCAGAATTGCGAGATATAAAGTCAGAATTGCGAGTTATAAAGTCAGAATTGTTTTTACTGTATGTTGATCCAATGAACGCAGCCTTTGTGAACAGAAGATACTTTAAAAACATTAAAAATCTTATCGACCCCACACTTTTGAACATTAGTGTATGTTTAAGAGGCTTTACTTACTAGTCATTTGGTCCGACAGGAACTTTTTTATCCGCTCCAACTCTGCTATGGTGCAGGGCATCAACAGGGAAGGATCTAGGAACATAAACAATTTGTCACAGAGCCAACAATATTATTATTCAATGCCAGGTTCATTAAAAGAAAAGAAGCTAACGTTACAGCAGGAAAAGAAAAATACACATAAACTGAATTTATGTTTTTTTGGTTACTTATTCATTAAATATTGCTCATACAGTGTCACTTACATTTGGATGTCAAAGCCTTCTTAAAACAAATTAAATAAATAAAAACTGTAAATTTGAGAAAATAAAAGAAGAAAATAACAGATGCATGGTATAGGTAAAAAATATTGTGGAAAAAATGGATATGGAGTTAATTGGTGAGTTTCACCTGTGTTTCCTTCCTGTCAGCAGGTTCCTTCAGAAATGCTGAAATCTTCTGAGCTTTCCCTCTGTTGTAGAGGGGTTATTTTGTCGCTGCTGAAATCACAGAACAATGTTTATCAATATTTGTTTACCATGAGAGATCAAAACTCTTTTGAAAACTTGTACTCCCTGCAAGTTACGTCACCGATTAACAGTAGGCTACATTTACGTTTATAAATTAGCCAGCTTCTAATCACCCATAGACAGCAAAACCTTTACAAAACTATCAAAACCTCTACACATAAACCTCTACACATCATCTACACATAAAGATGTGATTAAAAGCCTAAACTATTATAAACAAATCGATCGTTAGAGTTAGCCTACCTCTTCTGAAAACGGGATGCTAACAGAGATGATAACGGAGTTTTTCGAAGACACTAAACTGTTTCTGTAAAGTAAATATTCAACATAAGTGTGTCAATTACATGTTAGAGAAGTGTCAAGAACAGTTGTGTGTGTTATTCGTGTGATTTTAGCGACTAAACTCACCTGAAAGAAGTGAAAACAACAGCGAGAGGCTGCTGTTTTTGCTGCTTGTCAGTTGTTGTTTCTCCGTTTCCATGGCAACTCTGCGCCGCTCCAGTGTTTGAAAGCGGTTCGGCGCGCACACGCATTAAAACACGTCACAGTCATGCAGCACTTACATAAATAAACATCTAGAATTAAAACATTACATAAAAAAATCTCATTAATATTAAATCATGAATTTAAAACTCATTTTGTAGTTTTATGACCCTATAGGAGCAAAATGCCACCCCAGCATAGTGGGACAATTGTGGCACTTTTATAACTTAATAAGTGTGTAACTTTTATAACTTAATTATTTATTTTTTTTACAAACATTCAACCACGTTATTTTATTTGAAAGCGTGCCCATAGGCAGTTTTTTTATACCAAGTTTTTGATATAGATATTAAGTCAGTCTTAATATTTTTTATTCAGACTTTCAGATTTTTTAACTGTAAAAATAATATAAAATAAATACACACTTATCAAAAAAGATGTCCTGTAAGCGCTTAGTAGAAACTGGACCGATTATCGGCTTGCCACTGGTGTACCAACGGTGACCCAGCAGCGGCAAACCGCTGGTGATGTGCCACCCAAAAAAACGCTGTCAGATTGACGGCATTTTCAGATTGGTCAGCTTGCCGATGGTGTGCCGACGGTGGTCCGACCGTTTCAAGCCGCTGACTTTGTGTCGCCCAAAAAATTACAACATGTGAAAATATATTCCACATGTGCTCCACATTATAACCTATAGGCTAGTAACATGTTTTCCATATGTGCCACTTGCTCCATTATGTTCAAACTTTGTTCACATGTGGTGACATGTTTTTCACATGTGGTGATTCACATGTGGTGACATGTTGTTCACATGTGGTGACATGTTTTTCACATGTGGTGATTCACATGTGGTGACATGTTGTCACATGTGGTGATTCACATGTGGTGACATGTTGTCACATGTGGTGAAATGTTGTTCACATGTGGTGAAATGTTGTTCACATGTGGTGACATGTTGTTCACATGTGGTGAAATGTTGTTCACATGTGGTGACATGTTGCTCACATGTGATCATATAAGTTCACATGTGATCACATGTGGAAAACATGTGATCACATGTGAAGTTCATGTGTTTTTCCCACTCCTGCTTCAAGGTTGAGGGTTTAGGGGTCCATCATCATCATCATCATAATTTTCCTCATCCTCTGGATCAACAATGTCCCCATTGAGAAGAGCAGCAGTGAGGGACATGATGATGAAGGTGTTCATCAGCTGCTTCATCAGAATAAAGCTGCAGAATTGGCACAGCTGTGTTGAGATGACAACAGGACTGTAAATACCTGATTGTTAGATCAATACATTTGAATAAAGCTTTGTTTTGTGTGTTGTTGTCTTGTATATGTATTTATTTATTGTCATTATTACTTGTATTTCACTTTTTTTTATTAATTATGCTATTTTTATCATTTAGATGTATATATTTTATTAAGCAATGAATTAATGCATAAACTGACTGTAAATTGAGATATATTCACATCAGCTGTATTTGTAGTAGTTATACTTAAATTTTTTGAGTATAAAATCAGTCTTCTCCAAAGGCGAGATCTTCGAGCAGCTGCTGATGTCTTCTTTGGCTTCAGACATTGCTAACACTGAGGAAAACTGTTCTAGGTAGGGTTGAGTTACTGGTGCTGTGAGGTGTTAGTGCACCTGCCACTCATATCTTTATTTTTATTGCAGGATCTACAATTACAAGATCAGGGAAAATACCATGGTTGTATCTTAAACAATGAACAATAATAATGACAAAAAACAAAAAAATATGGGTTTGTATACATGATAGTTTGAGATTATATACACATAAAACATGACAAGATTAAATATTTTGAATACATCATAATGCATAAAAGTTATTTATTTGTTTATAATTTATAAGCATGAGGGATGAAACTAAAGCTAATTCAACAAGAAAAAGAGGAAAACAAATGAGATTTATGCCACTTTTGCTTGTGGATTGACATTTTTGCATATAAAATAAAGAAATTAACAATATATTCATGCGAATATGGGTTGTTGTAACAAAAAATAAACTCACATCAGTAGTTAAAAATATAAGAACTTTAAATTAACCCAAATATATATTAATTGTACTACAATTACAAAATTACTGGCAGCTGTGTCTTCAACAAGACCACAAAATAAGCAATTTGATCAATATCAAGATATTTACAGATAGATGAATTAAACCTGTCACTCATATCTTTTAAGTTATTTTTTTTTTTACAGTCTATGGTTGTTGCGCTTGCGATAACGTCGTAGGTCACATGATAACGTCAACATGGCGGATTATTCTCGGATCTCATTCATACTCAACGAGATTTGGCTGTTAAGTACCTACTCTTTTAGCGCTCGTTAAGTAAGTACTTATTGAAATTAAGTACCTACTCATTGAGTAGTCGGTTTCGGACGCAGCCAACGAGTCTTTTATAGTCCGTGTAATGAGCTGCAGCTGGGTGTGGTGATTAGTGATTAGTGTGAAGTGTGTGCAGGTGAGGGGCAGAGAGGATGATGTGAGATGTAGTCCGGGATGTGACAGGAACAGACGTGATCGTGACATTAGGCCTATATTTATCACAAATAATTTTTTTTCATTTACCTGTCCTTTATTTGACAGATAGCCTAACTACTTAAAATATAGCCTATCTGTTTAGACACTGATTAATACATTGTTGCGTGTTTCATGAATTATATCCCTTTAGTAAAACGTGAGTCACTGAATAATTTTGCTCCCATTATTAAGGCAATTTAGCTAAATCATTTTAAGGCGAATTAGCTAAATCATTGAAACTAAAAAGAATGGACGGATTAATAAAACGTCATAAAAAAACTGCAACTCCTGCAGCCGCATTTAAATGCAGGAGTGTATTCTATTCCTTAAAATATCAAATTCAGAAACAACACATTCCAGCTGATCGCCTCTTATTTAACACAGAGCTACGAATTTATTTTCGAATTGAGATATTTTTTTTTCTTTTTTAGGTACAATTATTCGCTGAGTTTGTTCATTTTTGAGACGTTTCAGTTTCTCGCAGAGAGACAGCTGAAAACGCACCCTGTTTTTTATTTTATTTTATTTTACTAAAGCACAAGGTTTTATTGTTATTGTGAGCGTACACAAATAAAAGTAGACCATTTGTAGTCTTGCACTAATCTGTAGGCTATCGCCAAAAATGACGGAAGGCCTGTTTTAAGTTGTTTGTCATGAGAAAATCAGAACGCGCCGGCGCTTTCGTCGGCCAGAGGGATAAAAATGTAACCAATTTATTTTCATATTTACATTTAAATATTGGGCTATAGCCTAATATATTTTCTTAAAGATGTTACCAATGTTGATTATGAAAAGTGAATAGCATGACAGATGCGCAATGTTGGGAGACAAATGCAACGGGTCAGACATGTGTTCGACCACTTCATTCAGTTTTGTTTTATAGTAAGTCTTTCTTTAAAGTGAATTTCGTTTTTTTAATTTCAATCAATGTTTCATCAACCAATTGCCTATATTTAATGAAAACCATGAACGTCGTGAGTGGAATGAATTGCGTAACAAACGAACTCATGTTTCCGCAGCCTTTGAATAAGACTGAAGCAATAGACGTCTTTCTGTTTTTATTAAATTTCTTAAATACGTGTCTTTATTACTTAATAAATTGATAAGATGTTATGGTCTAACAATATATTTTAGCTGCTCTAAATTCTAAGTTAGACATAAATTTGCGTTAGGCTATAGGCTATATAAGGTTCTCTTCTAGACAAGCGCATAAATTGCCGTTTCGGCCGCAAATCTTCAGTAATTTCGATCGGTGCATCAATTGATATAGGCCTAAACTAAATTCATGTATTTACAGTAAAAGAAAAAAGAAATAGCCTATCTCTAGACTTATTGGCTATGCTATTTACGTTTGGGCAATATATAATATTATCTCAGCAAAGACCGAACATATTTATTTGTCTCGGCACACCACCGCTAACAGTAGTAACACAGCGCATCAAAGCTTGCTGTTGTCTTGGCTACCTTACAAACTGCGATGGAAAAACAGTGAATTTTCCCCCTTTTGTGGTAATTTAACACTATAGTTTCTATGGTATTCTGCTTGCATTTTTGGGCTTCAGTTGGATGCTTTTATTTTTATCTTTAGTCAATTGAGTTTAGTTCTATAAAAAGCAAAGGCTAAATAGTAAATAATCTGAGACGGGGCCCATCATAGGGTGGGGGCTGCGGGGGTGTCCCGTATGCCCATGATGTAATGGTAATACATCGCTTACAAAGGGTTCATGTTAACTACTGTATGATTATCAGACGATTTTAATGTGTTAATGTTTCAACTATATCGTGCAATTATAGCTATGTAACAATCTGATAAACTGTAATTGTGCCGTTTGTATCCATTACAAAGCTCATAAACATTACAAGAATGTCATGCCATAAGCTACACAGATACGAACTAAAAACCGTTGATATCCAAATAATCAACATTTTAGCACTTCAACAAGTGCTAGGCTATTAAGATAAAAAGTTTCTGATGTTGAGTTTGCGCCTAATCTGACTCTCCACAATGGGCTACACAATGCATATGAATATTTTATTATATTTGTATTTTGACTGCAGCTAAGAGCAAAATGACGAGAACATGTTTAACATTGGAAGTTTAAGATTCTTTATTAAATATTCTTACTTTATGCAAAACATATAGGCATCTGTACATTGTACTTCTATAACATCATAACATAAATCATTAAATTATAGGTCAAATGAACCGTACAAACCCAATCTTGTTTTTGCTATGTATTTAAGCCTATTTATTTATATCAGCAGATATGTGTTGATTCAGTTCATTTCAATAACTGCTGATGTTGCAAACTGGTTAAGCTGTAAAGCAGCTCGAAAGAATTGACCAAGATATGTAACATTATGGCTCCGTATTATTAGAACAATAACTGTACAAAATCTTTACTGCCATCCAATGTTCCTAAAAGACAAAGAAATAAAATAAAAATGTTAAAGAAAAAAACAAACTTAATTGTGTTCTATTTATAGGCTATATCAATGTATCATTTTTACATTATCTTGTGTGGATAAAAAGCTCACCAAACCTAACAGTGCTTGCTCTGCAACACTTGACACGTTTGAGATAGGGGGAAGGGCGCTTTGTTTAAAATGTTTGTCACCAAAGCCATTAATCCAGAGGGCGGTAGACTCAAAATATTAGCCTAAGCTATACGCGTGACTGTTACAACAGAGACACGGAGGCAGAGATATAAACAATCCAGGTAAGTTTATTCACGTTAAAGCAGAGCACAGGGTGATGGTAAGCAGATAATGGGATGATGAGAGATGAAGAGAATATAATACTGTCCTGATTTTGTCTTGCAGATGCAGATGATGGAAGGAGCTGGCGGAGACACTCACACACACAAGCAGGTAAGTACACACGGAGAACAGGAGACGAGGGAACTGGAGGAGACGACTGGAGCAGGTAGATATGGCGTTGGGAGTCCTTAAGGTAAGCATACGTCGTAGTGCAAACGAGACCGGACAGTGAGTGTGGTGATCAGTATGCTGGTGATTGAGTGCGTGGGTAAGGGAGTGAGGTGGAACCTGACGTGTCTGTGACAGTGACAGACCTTTTTGCAATCTTGGTGCTTTTTGTTAATTTTAACATCCTGAACTGATCATATGAAATAAGCAGACGAAATACACAATTGTTAGACTGAGTATTTGCAGTAAGTTTCTTTCTTTGTTTGTGTTATCAACCCTCCCCCCGCGCGTTTGCCAGCGTCTGTTGCTGCCGAGCAGTTTGTGCAAAGTTTTGACTTGAGCGAGAAGGGATTTTTTTTAAAGTCGGAGCGTCGTGTTTTTTTTTAATCTGCAAGAAATGTTATGAGTTTGGCGTGTGGTAGGAAAAAAGTTTGCACAATAAGCCACTACGCAAATTTGTGTCTAACTAGTCCAGCTAAAATTTATTGTTCGACCAAAAACATCTTATCAATTATTTAAGGAAAAAAGACATGTAATAAAGTAATAAATATTGTATAAATATAACGTGTATTGATTCAGCCTTATTCAAAGGCAGCGGAAACATAGTTTCGTTTGTTACGCACTTCAATCCATTCCACACCCGACGTTCTTGGTTTTCTTCCTATTTATTAAATATAGGCAATTGGTTGATGAAACATTGATTGAAATTAAGATACAATTTCTACAAAACGAAATTCACTTTAAAGAAAGACTTACTATAAAACAAAACTTAATGAAGTGGTCAAACTTATGTCTGACCCGCTGCATGTCTCCCGACATTGCGCATCCATCATGCTATTCACTTTTCATAATTAACGTAGGTGAAATTAAAAAAAAAAAAATAAATAGGCAATAGCCCAATATTTCAATATAAATATGAAACTAAATTGGCTACATTTTTATCCCTCTGGCTGACGAAAGCGCCGGCGCGTTCTGATGGATTTTCTCCTCATAACAGCTGAAACAACGTAAAACAGGCCTTCCGTCATTTTTGGCGATAGCCTACAGATTGATGCAAGACTACAAATGGTCTACTTTTATTTGTGTACGCTCACAATAACAATAAAACTTGTACTTTTGAAAAATAAAATAAAAAACAGGGTGCGCTTTCAGCTGTCTCTCTGCGTGAAACTGAAACGTCTCAAAAGTGAACTTAAACTCAGCGAATAATTGTACTTAAAAAGAAAGAAATGTCTCAATTCGTTAAGATATAGGTCTGTGTTAAATAAGAGGCGATCTATCCGCTAGAATGTGTTTCTGGAATCATGGCCAGTGCTCTTTGCTGCCGTTCTCATTTCTCTTGGCGCTCGTGCACGCGCAGTTTTCACAGACAATCAAGACAAAACAAAATGCACACAACGTGTCCTTGCTCTTGATGTACAATCACTGATCAACACCTTTGGTTTTAATGAGTAAATTAGCCAAAATATTTATTCCTGCCAGTATTTTAGTCTGCAATATCAAAATCACTAAACATTACATAGCATAGCCTATATAATAAGCAATAATAAAGAAACAAATAAATAAATAAAAAAAATAGAACAATAGCAGTTAATAAGAATTATCGCTCTTAATGCAGTCTTAATGCTGGACCGTTCTCATTTCGCTCCGCATGTGGAACTTGAAGGATTTTTTTTTTTTTTTTTTTGCTAAGAGCAAACCAGAATGAAAATATTACATTTATAATCCGTGTGTGTGCTCCTAAAAAAAAAAATAAATAAATAAATAATATATATATATATATATATATATATATATATATATATATATATATATATATATATATATATATATGCCTAATGACTGTTTAATGATTTTTTATTTCTGATGGAGTAGGCCTAGCCTAAGACTATCCCACTTGAAATTAACTCTCACTTTAAAGTTTCTAATGGTTTTCAACCCTTTGATGCATAAGCTATGAAAACCCCTTCTAATGCATAACATGGGTCAAAAATAAACCCGTATTAATTTCCTATATAATTTCAATAACGGTTGAGTGTTTCTTTGCTGAATCTTTAAAAGAAATGTATTTTATCATTCATTTATTCCAGGTATTCCTTAAATACACTGTAAAAAAAAAAAAAAAAATCCTGTAAAAAAACGGTAAAAAGTCTGGCAGCAGAGTTTCCAGAGAAATCCCATAAAATTACAGCAAATAACCATTTCACAAAATTACATGCAAAAACTGTAAAAATACAGAACAGACTTTACAGTCAAAATTCATAAAATTACAGTATTTTACTGTTGATAATCGTTTATTAAACCATGAAAAAAAATGATAAATTATGTCAGATTACATAGAAAACAACTAATTTTCAGGTTAATCTCTGCAAATTGAAGGTTTTTATGAGTTATTTTATCAAGCTGCTCTGTCCATCTAGTTATTTACTTTTAAAATATAGATTTTCCATGTAAAATAACTAAGAAATTATTTATAAAAATGTAATTAGCACATAAATTCAAAACAAATGTTTGCAATTTACAGTATTAATCTTTATTTTTACAGAACCACTCACAACTTCAATCTATGAATTAATTACTTAGAAATGCATAATAGCAACCTTTACAATCAATTTCTGTTAACAAAATATAGTACAGAATACATTTAATCAAAGCATGCACATACAGTATTAGTCATTGTATATAAGACATTGTATGTCAACTTACTTAAATTATAGGAAATACAAGCGTAGTATATAGAACATCTACATTAAAAGACAATTACTGTATACTTCTGTACTGTAATATTGCTGTTATTTTATGCATATATGATGACTCTTACATATATGTGACTACAAGGAGTACAATGGAAGCAACAATAAGTACAATGACAATTTCCAGTTATATAAGAAATTATTATTATTTTCAGTTAAACAGAAAGATAGTATTAACCAGTCAATTGTTCACAAAAAAGATGCATTCTCTCTTATCAGTCTCTTGAAAATGGTTTGAGTTAGTCAGGTTATTCCACCAGCATGGAACAGTCCAGGTAAAGGTCAGTTAAAGTGAGTTTGTACCCCTTTGGGATGGCACCACAAGATGCTGTTCCCTTCCAGAAAGCAAGCTTCTGGAGGGCGTATAATAAGTCTGAAGCAGAGAGTTTAGGTACAGGCTTGGAGAGCCAGTTGTTGTTCTGTTGTGTAGCATACAGAATGGCTTGATCTTCCCAATGTTGTACTGGGCAAATATGCAAGATCGGGCAGTTCCAGCACTGTAGTCTGTGAAGTTTAACTGATCAATTATAACACAAAGGATGGGTGGCTGAAACCACAAGCACTTCTGTCTTGGCAAGGTAGAGTTGAAGGTAAAGGTCATCCAGGTGAAAGTCGGACATTTCCATCAAGCAGGCTGAGATGCGAGCAGCTACTGGTTGATCATCTGGCTGGAATGAAAAGTAGAGATGTGTGTGAGGATAGCAGTGATAGGAAAAGCCATGTTTCTGAATGATTCTAGTTACAATTACAACAAAAAATACTGTTCAGAATAGCAGCATAAAAAGATGTAAACAAAGAATTTGTTGTATAAGAATAGTAATCTTTCCACACCTGTACTGTAATGCTGCTGTAGATATCCAGTCTTTCCACATTACCTGAAATCATAAAGAAATAAAAATTAGTTGGCTATTACATTCATTCAAACATGCCAGCATATGTTTTACTGAGACAAAGCAAAACCTTAACCTTCTTTGATCTGAAATTTTTATATCCAACTATCCAATGTATCTTATGATTCAGTAATGACAATTTACTCAGGTCATGTAAGATTTTTTTATTATTATACTTTATTATTACACTAAATATATGCATACTATTCGCGTTTGCAAGCAGATGCACTCATAATATTTATTATGTTGTTCATATTGTACTCTTATCTGCTTTCCTGTATAGGCCTATAGTATGAGTATACAGGCTGCAGAGTTTATAAAAAGAGATTTAAATAATGGCGGCACTACCACATCTGAACGAAGACATAAACACTGAATGGACTTTATTAATAACTAACGTTAATCTTTCTTGGTTTAAAACAGATGGAAAATTGACAGATGCCTGCTGCAGTTGTTTTGCTTTCAACGGCAGTTACCTTAGTTACGTCATTTGTGTGAACACCGTTTAGAAATACTTATATTAGCTTCGAAACTATAAACAATACAAAGGTGTAGCCACACTACATAAAATATCACACACATGTAACGTTAGAATGAAACTCTTACCTCAGCCAGTGATCGGTTGGTATGATGTTCGCTGTGGTCTTCTCGCTGAAAGGACGTGATAGTTTTTCCTCACACTGTTCCCGAAGAATGGATTGACGGATGAGTTCAAATAAATACTCCTGTTCACGACTGCTCTTTAGAATTGCTTTACACTACTGTTTAATCTCACGACACACAAGCGTAGCCTGAAATAAATTCAAATAACGCGCTCGACCTTCCATCACTGCATCACTGCACTACTCCAGGAACTGTTGTAGGCGGGACTAACGGAAAAGTTATCGGCGGCAAATTTGAACGTACACACACACACACACACACACACACACACACACACACACACACACACACAAAGCTGCGCATTTGCAACTCGATTTGGAAAAACATAAAATGTACATATCAATAGTAGATGTGTTCAGAAAATTTAGGGGAGAATAAGTCAAGGCCAATCAGCAGTTTCAAAATAAGCATATTTGCAAGATGAGGTTACATTTTTAGTAAATACAATGCATAATATATAGAAGGCCTACACACCTACTGTATGTACCAATACTATAACTGAACCTTTAAAAACTAACTTTAACCAACACATTAGCTACTCTTAAATGAAAGAAGAAAAAAACATGTTGAATGACTGCATATTTCTGTAGTTATACATTCATTCCCTTTTTTCTATTTTTACAGAAAAAATCTGTAAAATATTAATCAACATTTTATGTAAAATTACACATTTTTCTGTAAAAAATACAGAACATTTCTTTTAAAAAACAGAAATTTAATGTAATGCTAAAATACATGCAATTCCCTGTAAATTTAATAGCTGAAAATTAAATTACAGCAAATATCTGTAAAACAACAGGTATAATGAGAAAACAGAAAAAATCTGTAAAAAAAATACAGACCAATAACTGTAAATTTACATTTATTTTTAACAGTGTATCTTGTTTTTGATTTACAAAAATCATTATGTTCATTTTTTCTTTCTTACTTTATAAACAAACACAGTTTTTGTTTGTCTACATCAATTTTACACACATGGGTCAAAAATGACCCATATTGATTTTCTATGGTATTTCAGTCAAGACTGAGAGTTTTTTTTTTTTTTTTGCTGAATCTTTGAAAGAAATTTATTTTGTCATTTATTTATTCCAGGTATTCCTTAAATATCTTAAATACACAGCTTTTGTATTTCTACATCAATTTTACACACATGGGTCAAAAATGACCCATATAGAAACCTTTGCAAATTTTCACAAGTACGAACATATTTACTGAAGACAACTATTCATCCACCACACATTTCACCTCTCATGGCTGCTTTTGTATATTTGATGGATGAAAGTCATATTATATTCAAAAAGAAAGGAAAAATTAAAACAAGGATTTGTTTATTGAGTAATAGATGGAATAATGAATGATAAAATTAATTTATTGTAATATATGCGATATAGAAAGTAATAACTCATTCAGGTCACTTTAGACCCATGTTGTATATGTCCAAAACTGTTACTTTTCAGGAACATTGCCAGATTTATAGGGTGACCTATTGCATTGATTTATGACAAAAAATAAAAAATAATGAAATATATAGCCTAATATATTAAATATAATAAGACTTACATCCATCAAATATACAAAAGTAGCCTTGTTAAGATGTGAAATGTGTGGCAGATGAACAGTTGTCTGCAGTAAATATGTTCCTACTTGCAAAAATTTGCAAATATTAAAGATTTCTATATGGGTCATTTTTGACCCATGTGTGTAAAATTGATGTAGAAACTGTGTTTGTTTATAAAGTAAGAAAGAAAAAATAAACATAATTATTTGTAGAAAATCAAAAACAAGATATTTAAGGAATACCTGGAATAAATAAATGACAAAATACATTTCTTTCAAAGATTCAGCAAATAAACACTCAGTCTTGACTGAAATACCATAGGAAATGAATACGGGTCATTTTTGACCCATGTGTGTAAAATTGATGTAGACAAACAAAAACTGTGTTTGTTTATAAAGTAAGAAAGAAAAAATGAACATAATGATTTTTTTTTACAATCAAAAACAAGTTATTTAAGTAATACCTGGAATAAATGAATGATAAAATACATTTCTTTTAAAGATTCAGCAAAGAAACACTCAACCGTTATTGAAATTACATAGGAAATGAATACGGGTCATTTTTGACCCATGTTATGCATTAGAAGGGTAGTGATACAAAAATTTTTTTAAAACGAAAGAATGAAAAAATTTAAATGAGGATTTGTTATGATCAAAAACAAGTTAATTTAGGAATACCTGGAATACTGAATGAAGAAATTAATTTCTTGCAAAGATATAGAAAATAAAAACTCAGCCGGGTCATTTTTGACCCATGTTATGCATCAAAGGGTTAAGGATGTTAAAATGTTATATTATAATATTATTGTTGTTTTCCTTCGTCCTTTCATCTCCGTTTACAAACCGACATTTTATTATTACAGTCACTTTACAATCCGTCCCTTTGCGCCACCTGGCGGTAGTTTTTTACACACGACTGAATTTCAGTTAACGCAACGGCCCTGCAGCGGCAGTATGCGCGGCGGTAATACCCATTTTGGTTGTCCACCTACTGTATGTGTGTGTGTGTATATATATATATATATATATATATATATATATATATATATATATACACACACACACATACACATATACATATATACACACATACACATATATATACATTATATGTGTATGTGTGTGTATATATATATATATATATATATATATACACACACACACACACACACACATATATATACACACACATATACATATATACACATATACATATATACATTATATATATATATATATATATATATATATATATATATATATATATATATATAAATATATAATATGTGTGTGTGTGTGTGTGTGTGTGTGTGTATATATATATATATATATATATATATATATATATATATATATATATATATATAATATGTATGTTTGTATATTATATGTATATATATGTATGTAGGCTGCTGCCTGCCTGCTGTCTGACCTACGCTCGGAGCTTCGTGGAGTTTATCCTAAATCCTTCTCTTTATTCCTATTCACATAATATAACTTTCTTATTTTTCACTAGATTATTTAACCTATTGCATAGTATTACTAAACGGAACGATTTATTACTTGCAATCCACCAGCGTAATCACCTAGTGTTAGCCATAGCCCGCTAGCCTGCTAGCTACCGTCTACTTTCTTTTTTCCTCTAAACCAACCTTCCTTGTCGATTTAATGGCGGATTTATCCGATGTATGTTATTCTGATCTGTCCTCGCCAGTTGGTGTAGCTGTGGAGACATTGCTGCCCGGCATTCATCGATCCGCCGCGAGGTACAGCGTCCCGCACATCACCCTTGCCCCAGGCACCGGCAAGCGACCGAGACATCCAGCCAGCGAGTCCCTTGTGCGTTGCAGTTTTTCGGACGGCGTTCATCAAACACACGGTCAGTCATGTCCGACGATTATCATGTGTAGTAAATGCAACATGTACAGCTTAGCTCTTTCTGTCAGCAGTGAGACTTACACATGTGATAAATGCAGGGATATTGTCAGGCTGACAGAGAGAATTTCAGATTTAGAGACACGCATCCAAACTTTAATTGAGGATAGTGAGAATGAAAGGGCCTTAGATAATGCTTTGGATGCGACTAGCCTAGTAAACACTGCACATTCGGTTCCGGTTGTAGAAGCCATGAAGCAGGCTAACTGGGTGACTGTGAGGCGGCATAATGGCAAGAACAAACACCACTCTTCCGTTCCGATTAGAACATCAAACAGGTTCTCCCCACTCAGTGACGCACCCACTGAGAATCCTGTTGAAAGTGCCCTGGTTAGTGGCGATTCTATTACACGGAACATGAAAATAGAGACACCAGCCACCATAGTCACATGTTTGCCGGGGGCCAGAGCACCTGACATCAGCAAATTTAAAAGTGCTGGCTAATGCTAAACGTAAATATTCTAAAATCATTATCCACATCGTCACAAATGATGTTCGACTTCGCCAGTCGGAGATCACTAAAACATAAAAAAAAAAAAAAAACTTTAACATTAAAGAGGTGTGTGAACTCGCAAATTCAATGTCAGCAGAAGTAATTTGTTCTGGCCCTCTTCCTGTTCGTCGGAGTGATGAGATAGTTAGCAGGTTATCATCACTCAATGGCTGGCTGTCTAAGTGGTATACGCAGAATAATATAGGTTTCATAGACAATTGGAAAAGCTTTTGGGGCAGACCTGATCTGTTGAAAAGAGATGGTATTCATCCCTCCCGGGATGGTGCTGCTCTTCTATCTAGAAATTTGGCAAATAGTCTTAGAGCTGAAACATGACAAACCAGGGCCCAGATCAGGACGCAGACAAACTGGCTAAACCGACCGTCTACTAGCCGCCTCACGTCACAGAACTCAAATAATTCACAGCACATAGAAACTCTTTCACCTAGATATTATCACATAGAGACTGTGTCTGTACCTCGAACTAGTAAATACAAAAAACTTCCGAAACCTTTTAAGGGTAAAAATTTAATTGATGTTTAAAAAAAAGAAAATCACAGATAAATCAGATAAACAAATGATAAAGCTTGGGTTACTGAATATTAGATCTATTTCTTTAAAAGCACTTATTGTAAATTAAATTATCACAGACAATAAACTAGACTTGCTGTGTTTGACAGAAACCTGGCTAAAACCAGACGATTACATTACTTTAAATGAATCTAGTCCTCAAGGTTATGATTATCGACACAATCCTCGACAGAAAGGCAAAGGGGAGGTGTTGCTGTAATTTATAGTAATATATTCAGAACAATTCAAAAGAATTTCAAATATAATTCATTTGAAGTGATGATGCTTTATGTAACATTATGTAAGTTGACATTTGTGCTGGCTACTGTATACAGGCCACCAGGGCACCATACTGACTTTATCAAAGAATTTGCTGATTTTCTATCAGAGTTAGTACTGGCTGCGGATAAAGTCCTTGTTGTTGGTGATTTTAATATCCATGTAGATAAAAATAAAGACGCATTTGGATTGGCATTTGCAGACATTTTAAACTCTATTGGAGTTAGACAACACGTGTCAGGACCCACTCATTGTCGTAATCATACCCTAGATCTAATACTGTCGCATGGAATTGATTGTTATAACAGAGACACCGGAGGCAGGAATAAAAGCAGTTAAGATGTTTATTGAGCAAACAGCAGAGCAAAACGGGTGGTGAATGAAGTGGTGGAAGATCTCAGAGGTGGAATGAGAGATAATACTGTCCTTGTTGTTGTTGCAGATGACTGAAGAGGGAGACGCTGGAGAAGGCAGATGGAAACACTCACACACACTGGTAGGTAGGCACACGGGGAGACTGGAGACAATGGAGACGAAGGAGATGATGAGGCTGGGTAAGTATCGCCTTGGGAGTCCTTGAGGTAAGTTTACAACTGGTGTAACACAAACGAGACCGGACAGTGAGTGTGTGTGAGTGTGGGGTTTAAGTGCTGGTGTTGATGACTGATGTGATGAGCTTCAGGTGGCGGTGATTAGTACGCTGGTGATTGGGTGCGCGGGTACTGAAGTGAGGTGGAACCTGACGTGTCTGTGACAGTACCCCCCCTCCCACGGCCCGCTCCTGAGGGCCGAGGACCCCGACGTCGTGGTGGTCGTCCTCGAGGTCGTGGGGCAGGCCTGTCTGGGTGGTTGGTGTGGAAAGCCTGTAACAGAGCAGGATCAAGGATATCATTCTTGGGGACCCATGAGCGTTCTTCGGGGCCGTAGCCTTCCCAGTCCACCAGGTATTCCAAGAGACCACCACGGCGCCGGGAGTCCAGGATCTCTCGTACCACGTAAGCAGTTCCATCGTCCAGGATAAGTGGAAGGGGGGCTCGACGGCTGCCACGTCAGGTTCTGTGGAGGGAAGAACAGAAGGGTGGTGAGGTTTTAATAGTGACACGTGGAAGGTGGGATGAATTCTTTTGTATTGTGCAGGGAGTTGTAACCGGTAGGTGACGGGGTTGATCTGTCGCAGGATAGTGAATGGGCCAATGAAGCGGGGACTCAGCTTCTTGCAGGGCAGGCGCATCCTGATGTCCCTGGTGGACAGCCAGACCTTCTGCCCCGGTTGGTAGGTTGGAGCGTGGGAGCGCCGAAGGTCGGCTGTCATCTTGCGCCTGCGCAGGGCTCTCTGCAACTGGTGGTGAGCTGAGTCCCATACCCTCTCGCTCTCCCGAAACCAGTAGTCGACGGCAGGAACGTTGGAGGGTTCCCCGTTCCAGGGGAACAGTGGGGGTTGGAAACCGAGTACGCATTGGAAAGGTGTTAATCCAGTGGTGGCTTGACGGAGGGAGTTCTGGGCGTACTCGGCCCAACCCAGGTACTGGTTCCAGGAGTTCTGGTGGCCGTGACAGAAGGTACGCAGGAAGCGGCCGATCTCCTGGATCTTCCGTTCCGTCTGCCCGTTCGACTGAGGGTGGTATCCAGACGATAGGCTGACGGTCACACCCAGGAGCGAGAAGAAAGCCTTCCAGACTCGGGAGATAAATTGAGGTCCTCTATCAGAGACAATGTCCTCGGGGATTCCATAATGACGGAAGACATGGTTGAACATTAACTCGGCTGTGGTCATGGCTGTGGGTAGACCCTCCAGGGGAATGAGGCGGCAGGCCTTGGAGAAACGGTCTACGACGACTAGAATGCATGTGTTACCCTCAGACTCTGGGAGGTCGGTGACGAAGTCGACCCCCAGGTGTGACCAGGGCCTCTCAGGAACGGGCAGAGGATGGAGCTTGCCGGTGGGAAGATGGCGTGGGCTCTTGGAGATGGCGCACTCCCTGCAGCCCTGCACGTACCTTCTGACGTCGTTGGCCATGTTTGGCCACCAGAAGCGCTGTTTGAGCAGCGAGAGGGTCTCATTGACCCCCGGGTGACCAGTGCCAAGTGAAGAGTGAACGGAGTGCAGGAGTGGAGTGCGTCGTGTCCGGGTGATGTAGCGCAAGCCCTGGGGGCAACCCGGCGGAGTTCGTGAGGAGGCATTGGAGGAGGGGAGTGTCTCTTCTGACCACTCGATGGGGCTCATAAATATGGATTCGGGCAGGATGGTGTCGGGGTTTTCGTTCTTTTCCTCGGGTGCATGGAGACGTGAGAGAGCGTCAGCTTTGAGATTTTTGGAGCCTGGACGGTAGGATATTGTAAAGTTGAATCTTGAAAAGAACATCGCCCATCTGGCTTGGCGAGGGTTGAGTCGTTTGGCAGCCTTTAGGTACTCGAGGTTTTTGTGGTCAGTGAGTACCTGGAACGGATGGTTAGCTCCCTCCAACCAATGCCTCCACTCTTCAAGGGCGAGCTTGACAGCCAGGAGTTCCCGGTCCCCGATGTCGTAATTGACCTCCGCCGGGTTGAGCTTGCGGGAGAAGAAGGCACATGGATGGAGCCTACTTGGATTCCCCTGCTGCTGTGATAGGACCGCTCCCACTCCGGTGGTGGAGGCGTCCACCTCAACGACGAATGGCAGGTCTGGATTGGGGTGGACGAGGAGGGGAGCGGTGGTGAAGGCTTTCTTGAGGTGTTCAAAAGCTTCGCTGGCAGGTTGGGACCAGGACAGAGACTTGGGCTGATGACGGAGTAGGTTGGTGAGTGGACTGACGATGGTGCTGTAGTTCTTGATGAAACGGCGGTAAAAGTTGGAGAAACCTAGGAAGCGTTGGAGTTCTTTTATGGTACTTGGGGTTGGCCAGTTCTGGATGGCGGACACCTTCCCCTCGTCCATCCGGATGCCACTGTGATCTATCACGTATCCCAGGAAGTGGACAGAGGGCTGATGGAATGAGCACTTCTCTGCTTTCAGGAATAGATGGAACTGCCGTAAGCGTTGGAGGACCTCCGCAACGTGGTGGCGATGTTCGGCCAGGCTCCGGGAGTAAATAAGGATGTCATCTATATACACTAGGACGGACTTGTGGAGAAACTCCCGGAGCACCTCATGGATGAAGTCCTGGAATACGGAGGGCGTTGACCAGGCCATACGGCATAACGAGGTACTCGTAGTGGCCGGTGGGCGTGACGAAGGCGGTCTTCCACTCGTCCCCCTCGCGTATCCGGATGAGGTTATACGCGCTGCGGAGGTCCAGCTTCGTGAACACAGTGGCACCACGGAGGTGTTCCAGGGCCGCTGGGACGAGGGGAAGTGGGTACCTGAACTTGACGGTTATCTTGTTTAAGGAGCGGTAATCGATGCAGGGCCGCAAGCCTCCGTCCTTCTTGGCCACAAAGAAGAAGCTTGAAGCAGCAGGGGAAGTAGACGGGCGGATGTATCCTTGGTTTAGGGCCTCTTTGATATATTCCTCCATGGCCTTCTCCTCCGGTACTGACAGGGGGTATATGCGTCCCCTAGGCACTGGTTCACCCGGCAACAGATCGATGGCGCAGTCCCATGGCCGGTGTGGAGGAAGCTTGGAGGCGCGTTGCGGGCAGAAGACGTCACTGAAGTGGGCATAATCGGGTGGAATGTCGACGGAGCGCTTATCCACAGGACTTTCGATGGAGGTTGCGTTAATGGAGATGTCTTTGGAGAGAGGAGATCTTGGAGTAGGAAGGTCTGGGAAGCAGCTGTAGAAGCAGTGGTCGCCCCACTTCAGGACGTCGCCCGTGCGCCAGGAGATGGTGGGGTTGTGTTGTTCCAACCATGGATGCCCTAGAACCACGTCAGCGGTGGATTCCTCCAGAACCAGCAGATGGATGTTCTCAGTGTGGAAGATACCCACTTGCAGCTGAAGTGGTCCAGTCATCCGTCGGATCATTCTTCGGCTCAGGGGTTTGCCCGTGATGGAGTGGACCTTGTAAACCTTCGGAGAAGGCGAGGTCTTGAGCCCGAGGTGTCGACAGAGGGCGCCGGAGATGAAATTTCCTGCTGACCCTGAATCGAGGAGCGCCACCACTGAAATAGTAGCATTAGCAGCAGTAAGGTTTACTACAGTAGTGAGTGGTTTCATTTTTTGGATTGAGGGAATGATGGCACTCACCACGGGTCGAGGAGGACGAATTGGGCATGTGGAGATTACATGCCCAGGGGAAGCACAATATAGACATAGATTCAGGGTCAGCCGTCTCTGTCTTTCTGTAGAAGATAAGCGGGAGTTATCCACTTGCATTGGTTCACTTGCTGGTTCTGGGGAGCTGACGGGTTCGAACCGACGGAGGGGTGTGGTGGTTGGTGGCTGGCTCTGGTGCTCTAGGAGGCACGACTGCATACGAGAACCCACGCGGATGGCGAGTTGGATGAAGCGTTCGAGTCCTAGGGAGTCCTCGTATGCAGCGAGATGCAACCGCACGTTGGGCTCCAGCCCTTGTCGAAAGGTGGTGATGAGGGCTTGTTCGTTCCAACCACTGGTTGCGGCTAGCGTTCGAAACTGCAAGGCATAATCATTAACACTCTTATTTCCTTGTTTAAGGTTGTACAATTTCTCACCAGTAGACGAGTCGGTCAGGGGTTTTCCGAAGACTTCTCTGAAGTGAGAGACGAATGCAGGGTATGATTTAACGACAGAGCTTCTTTGAGTCCAGAGAGAATCCGCCCATAGAAGGGCCTTACCTTGCAGTTGTGATATTATAAACGCTATTTTAGCCGTGTCGGTGGGGTAGAGGTGCGGTTGCATCTCCAGAACCAACTCACACTGCAGAAGGAATCCGCTGCATTCCTCCGCCGATCCAGAGTAGGGCGCCGGTTTGGCCATGGGACTGGCGGTGAAGACTGGAGAAGCAGCCGTGGCGGTGGATGCGGAAGCGGCAGCAGCGGTGGGTGCTGGTGATGGTGATGGTGGTTGTGAGGTGAGTGCTCGACGTAAAACGTCCACGAGCTCCTGAAAGGGGTCCTGATGGCTCATGCTGATGCTTAGCTGTTAAGGTCCGGTCTTCTGTTATAACAGAGACACCGGAGGCAGGAATAAAAGCAGTTAAGATGTTTATTGAGCAAACAGCAGAGCAAAACGGGTGGTGAATGAAGTGGTGGAAGATCTCAGAGGTGGAATGAGAGATAATACTGTCCTTGTTGTTGTTGCAGATGACTGAAGAGGGAGACGCTGGAGAAGGCAGATGGAAACACTCACACACACTGGTAGGTAGGCACACGGGGAGACTGGAGACAATGGAGACGAAGGAGATGATGAGGCTGGGTAAGTATCGCCTTGGGAGTCCTTGAGGTAAGTTTACAACTGGTGTAACACAAACGAGACCGGACAGTGAGTGTGTGTGAGTGTGGGGTTTAAGTGCTGGTGTTGATGACTGATGTGATGAGCTTCAGGTGGCGGTGATTAGTACGCTGGTGATTGGGTGCGCGGGTACTGAAGTGAGGTGGAACCTGACGTGTCTGTGACATTGATATTGATGCTGTTGAAATTCTACAGCAGAGCGATGATATATCAGATCATTATTTAGTCTTGTGTATAATACAATTAGCCAAGGCTACAAAACCACCACCCAGCCATAAATATTGTAGAACCATCACGTCTACCACTAAAGATTGCTTTATAAATAATCTCCCCGAGCAGTTTCATCGCCTTAGTATACATGACAACTTAGAAGAACTCGATGCTGCAACAGAAACTATTGGTTCTCTCTTTTCCAGCACATTAGATGCAGTCGCTCCTTTACGTCTAAAGAAGATTAAGGAAACTAATCCAACGGCGTGGTATGATGAGCACACTCGGGCTCTAAAACGAGCTGTTAGAAAAGCTGAACGTAGTTGGAAGAAAACAAAACTAGAAGTTTTTCGCCTTTCGTGGAAAGAAAAAATGATTGAGTACAGAACGGCTATAAGAAATGCTAGATCTACTTATTTTTCAAATCTCTTAATAGAAAACAAACATAATCCTAGGTATTTATTTGACACAGTGGCTAAATTAACTAGAAACAGAGATTCAACTGCTGACGTTTCCATAGAGCACAGCAGTAATGACTTTATGAACTTCTTTACTTGCAAGATTGATAATATTAGAGAGAAAATTAAAAACATGCAACCGCCTACAGTTTCGCTTCAGACAGTGCACTGTAGTGTCCCTGAGGTAAAACTAGAATCATTCGCCGCTATAGGAGAGGAAGAATTATCTAAACTTATCAAATCATCAAAATCAACGACATGTATGTTAGACCCAATGCTGACTAAACTACTGAAAGAAATGCTTCCAGAGGTCGTAGGTCCATTTCTTGATATAATTAATTCATCTTTAACACTAGGATACGTGCCAAAAACCTTTAAGCAGGCTATTATTAAACCTCTTATTAAAAAACCTCAACTAGATCCGAGAGATTTAGTAAATTACAGGCCAATCTCGAATCTACCTTTTC
This sequence comes from Chanodichthys erythropterus, assembly GCF_024489055.1. Classification (NCBI taxonomy): domain Eukaryota; kingdom Metazoa; phylum Chordata; class Actinopteri; order Cypriniformes; family Xenocyprididae; genus Chanodichthys; species Chanodichthys erythropterus. The sequence continues at coordinate 60,899,889 of NC_090232.1, read as the reverse complement.
TGTCAAAGATACTAGAAAAGGCATTTTCAACACAACTGTGCTCCTTTTTAGAAAGAAATGGAATGTGGAATGTGAGGATTTCCAGTCAGGATTTAGACCATACCATAGTACTGAGACTGCTCTCGTTAGAGTTACAAACGATCTACTCCTATCATCCGATCGTGGCTGTATTTCTCTATTAGTGTTATTAGATCTCAGTGCTGCTTTTGACACTATCGATCATAACATTCTTTTAAAAAGACTTGAAAACTATATTGACATTAGTGGAATTGCTTTGGCATGGTTCAAATCGTACTTATCTGACCGTTATCAGTCTGTAGTAGTTAATGAAGAGATGTCGTATCGATCACAGGTTCAATATGGAGTACCACAAGGCTCAGTACTAGGACCGTTGCTTTTCACTCTGTACATGCTGCCCTTAGGAGAGATAATTAGGAAGCATGGTGTTAGTTTTCACTGCTACACTGACGATACTCAGCTCTATATTTCCATACTTTATAGGTACTGTCACATTGGGTTGCAGGAAGGCAGACACAGACGAAGAGAATAAATCCAAAAGACAGGTTTAATGAACAACCCAACAGGCAGTCAGGTGCAACACAACATACACGGACGGTGATCGGACAAAGACGGAGTGAACAAGAGGAACTTAAGAAGCAAACATAACAAGGGTAATTAATAGGACATAGCTGACATAAATGAGCTAATGATGATGGTAATCAAGGATACAGATGAGTGGCGGGAAACTGAACAAAGGAACCCACTGTGGGGTGGAGCCCACTGCGCAGATGGAAGTCCGAGGCGGTGAAGGAATGCCAATGACCTGGACGGCCGCGACGGAGCTGTAGCGAAGAGAATGAGCTGGCGCAACCGAGGACAGAGGTGGAGCCTTTGGGAGGGCGGAACTTGCCGAAGCCAAAGGGGTGGAGGGCCAAAGAGCAGCGGACGGCCCGCAAGTCCGCAGTGGAGGCTTAGCGATGTCCGACCCAGGGGGAGCCGATGGTCCGAGGGAGCCTGGCGAATCCGAATGCTTGATGGTCAATGTCTGATTCAAGGGAAGGAGGAGTGTAGGCGCAGTAGCCAGGTCGACGGGTCTAGGAGAAGTAGACTCCCAGCAGGACCACGATGTAACCTTGCCACTGAGAGAAGGGTGACACGGCGGGACTAATGGGAGACGATGATGACTGGGTGACAGGCTTGGCAGAGGCTTGCATCCATCCCCTCGAACTCCACAAGGACTCCCACGGCGATGGACGGTGATGTCAGCTCACACCCCTGGTCAGACTCACTGAGGTGCTTCGGCTCCGGGGCGATGTTGAGTTCCACCATTCCATCCTCGGTTGTAGACTCTAACGTCACAGCAGGTGGAAGCTTCCAGTCTGTGGGGGGCTCAGGCATCATCGATTGCGGTGGTGATGAGCTGGGCTCTGGGTCTGGCGGGGTTCTGGATCGGGACCGCACGCTCCAGTGGTGTCTGGAAGGTGGATGGTGTTATGGAAGTTGGCCCCGATCCAGAACAGGGTCTTGAGGGCTTCATCCTCCAGCACGCTGTGGATGGTCAAAAAACAAATGTTTATAACAAACGAAAAAAAATGTGGCTTTCCTGGGCCACAGTGATGAACTTGGCCCGCTCATCAAAATCAGGCGCTCCAAACATCTGTCAAGTTGGGTTGCAGGAAGGTACATTATAATGCTGGAAATTTGTTTTAATTACACAGTACTTTTAATAAATACTGTTTTAATAAAGCAGCTAGCTATTAGCGGGTACCTTAAGGATCAAAATAAATGATCAAATAAATCTTTGCCGGGACAAAGATTCATTTTAGTGGTCACCAAAATATTTTCAATGCAGAAAAAGTCCATAGTTCAGCTTGAGTAGTACAACTAATGCCATGACAAAGCGATAGAGAGGGAATTTACACAGCCATGTGCAACAACTTTTTAAATATAATTGCAGTCACCATCAGTATGGTTCTGGTTGCTAGTTTTGCACGTCCTGATTTTGCTGAGTTAGATGCGTTCCTGGGTCAACATATTTTGTTGATCCTGGAACAACATTCCAGTCTGAAAATTTAGTCTTAACCCTAATCCTTCCCCTAAACCTAACCCTACCCATAGGTTATCCCAAAAATCAGAGGGAAATGATAACACTGATGTAGAAGTGCCAATTCATGATTTTAAGCCTAAACTTGACATAATCTGTAAACTTGTCCCTCAAATCTGATTGGTTGCTTTGAATGTTGTTCCAGGATCAACAAAAATGTTGATCCAGGAACATGTTGAACTCCGCAAAATCAGGTTCTGCTGCTAGGCACAGCATGATGTTGATGTCATTATGTTTGTGATCGCATTCGTTGTGCAAGTTCATTAGTGTTGCTTGGCTGATTATAGACCTCTTGTACCCGAGTCACATGTTTACACAAATATAATAGGCACGCATTTCAGTCTTTCAATGTGGAGATCCGTTTTTATTTGTGTAGATTCACAGCATAAGAAACTTAAGGCATGTTCCATAACTCTGCACAATGGACAACATTATTGTGTACCCTCTCAGTATTAAAGTTTCAATGCTGTAATCAGAAGATGATCTGTTTATTTTAGGCTAAACATAAGCAGCACTATTACAATATTGTAATTACAGCAGCATAATTAGAACCAGAGATGCAGGGTAACACTTTACAATAAGGTTCATTAGTTAACTACATTAGTTAACATGAACTAGTAATGAACTGCACTTATACAGCATTTATTAATCTTTAGTAATGTTAATTTCAATACATTACATTATTAAAATCTTGTTGACATTAGTTAATGCACTGCGAACTAACATGAACTAGGGCTGGGCGATATATCGCATGCGAGAGAACCGTAGTTCACTGACAAGCTACGCAATATCACGTTCATTATTGCAGATGAATCGCCTTCGATAATGAACACGATATTGCGTAGCTTGTCAGTGAACTACGGTTCTGTCTATTAAATGCCGCTCCATTTGAAAGCAGGTGATGGCGATTTAGCGGTAATCAGGGAACCGGCTTTACTGACGAAATGCACGTGACAATCAAATGCGATATATCGCCCAGCTCTAACATGAACAGACAATGAACAACTGTATTTTCATTAACTAACGTTAACGAAGATTAGTAAATATAGTAACTAATGTATTGCTCATGGTTAGTTCATGTTAGTTAATACATTAACTAATGTTTAACTAATGAACCTTATTGTAAAATGTTACCAGAGGCAGTTCTATGGTCTGATTACACAGATAAATTCTAGAATCCCAGCCATTCAAACAGTGTAAAAAACACCTTCAGCTTCTTCATGTACAAAGATGCTTTCAAGTTAACTTTTATGAGATTTATGTAACCATTTATAAGTTACACCTTTCTCCATTTAGGCTATAGTAGAGTAAATTTAACAGTAGCCTGTAGGGACCCGTTCGACAGACGTTACCAAATGGCTTTATCAGCCAGAGGCATGATTGAACAAAGCTTCATTTGGTCCAAAAGATCCATTTCCTGACAGGAAAAACCTAGCTTTTACAGAAATGATGACGTGACTTCTTTTAACAAAGGACTCTGTCTAAAGGACTTCTTTGCTCATCAGCAATAAACTAATCAGAACCCATCACGTGGGTCTGATCACATTAAATCTATTGATTCTCTCACAAAACCCTCTTGTATTATCGGACAGAACAGGAAAACACCCATCAATGGATTTAAAGACAAATCTGTCCTATCAATACCTCCCTTGTGTGACCGTCCATCGTGACCCGGTCACCCATGACTCCGGTCAGAGTTTAAACTATGCTTAAGGACTCAATCTTGAATCTCAAAAGGGACAATTGTCGATTACTTAAAGTATTAACTATATCCAGAATAACATTTGCTATGATGTGATTACTAATATGTTGGAGTCAATGCTTTATATGTTTGTAGTCCTGTACGCATCTTCTTTCTCTTATAATCATTGTTTTAATTAGGTCAGTCTAGTAATATGTGTGTAAGAAGTGTGTCGTGTTTGAGCTCTAAATGCAGAATTTATAATTCTCTGTAATTCTGTGTGAATGAAACATTGAAATTCAGTATCAGGAAAATATTAAGAAACTTTATAAAGTTGTTAATAAAACAGGAGAATTTTCTGCAGATATCACACGATGTGATCAATAGACAATAGACGAGGCGTGTCTAATCTCCGTAGCAACGTCTCATTGGAGGGTCGCATCTGAAGGATGGAGCCAGAATTGCTCCTTTAAAACTATGCTGTCCGAACAAGCTAAAGTCGGTCAGAAATATGAAGTAAAGTCAGAGTCAGAAGCTGGAAGTCAGAAGTCGGTCAGAAATACTTTGACCACGGCTGAAAAGTTGCTTGGGTCATGCTGAACAGAAGAAGTTGAGAAGATCCTTTATCGGGGCTGATTTTCCATCTAACAGCCGCCGATTTCCGATTTTCTTCACACTTGACATCTACGAGCCACGCCGCTGATCAACAGCCGTCACATTCAGACTCCACAAACCTCGGTGAAATATCTGACCAAAGTCTCCCAAGAAGAGAGCCGCTCAAGCCAGACGCTCAGATCAGAACAGCTTCACCAGCCAGCAGCATCCTTCAAAGCTTCCGCGCAACCCACAGGGCTTTCCCGAGAAGACGTCACCTGAAAGACAGCCAATCCAGAACGGGATTCCGCTGTACACGAGTCACGGAACAACCCGACTACCTCAGCTGTCAGAGCAAACGCAGGTACAAGCAGACTTCTCTCTCTCTTGCTGGAAACTGGTGAAACTCCTTTAAACCTAAAGAATCAAGCCAAAGCTCTGCTTTTGTGATTTTTCCTCAGGTTATAATTTAAGTTAGCACTGAACTTGGGACTTTTCATAACTCATCAACTCCGCGAATGTGTGTGCATGTATGTATGTGTGTATGTGTGTGTGTGTGTGTGTGTTTAGCCTTAGTTTCCTGTAATCATTAGAAGTAGTCAATAAATCTTGTTTTGATTTTTCACATATAGTGTTTCTTGTATTGTGTGTCAAATTACTGCCTTAAACTTAAGATCAAGTTACCTCTTGCTTATAATAATATAATAATTATAATAACAATAATCATAATAAAATATTGTTACTGTTGACCACAGAATAATATTTTATCCAGAATTGGTAAAATACTCTAACCTCAATTTTCGCTGGACGAATAATTGATGAAGTGTTAAATATTAATTCTGAATCATTTACAGTGAATAATTTACAGTTGATTCAATTCTTATTCCCTTTAACAATTAAATTGAGCTAATAAATGACGTAAGGCTAAGGTTACCTTACAAGCCTATCATCAGTGTAAAGAGTCTGGATAGATCTTTTTAATTAAGGAACTAATGAAAGAGTCGATTCAAAAACAAGTTCATTAAAGCAAGAGACCCAAATCAAAACCCAGCCAAAATATTTTTCCCACTTTGCACACTACCATGTGGTCATGCCAATAGCAAAATAGATCCCAAGGGAGTAGCAAGCTTACCACACATACACTTCTCACATACCCCTTTGATTTAATCAAAGCATCATGGAGACTTGGCATGGCGATGAGTTTAAAGAACCCATCAGCCAGCTGGAGCAAAAGGACAAGAGTCAGTCAAAGAGGAGCGCTAAGAGAGAGAGAAAGGAGTGATCCATTCTGCTACGTGTACATTGTTACATCCAGATGCTTAGACATCTGCACCCACCTGAATTGTTAACTAACTAATGGGGACTTAAGACTACAACACGTATCCCATGCTTTGTCTCTGAGATTTCTCCCCAATTAATTTGTGGGCTTTATTATATGTGTAAACTGGACATACTGTTGACTCAAACTTCACAATTAATTCAAGTAATTAGGAGAGTAAAGTAGGAGATTGTAGAAGGGGCTGGCTAGGGCCATGGTGATGGTCACAATTTCACATGGGACCATAGGCCCCCTGATCTCACACCTACACCTCCTGTCCGCTACTGGCTAGCTCCACTGTCATTACCACAGCCTGCTGCCTCTGTAAAGGCCAAGCCAGGAGTGGCAAATACGGCAAAGGATGTGCCAATCCATTATAACACACATGCATAACACATGTTTATGTGGCTTAAATTACAACTATACTTGCCATAAAAGCCCTCCCCTTAGATGCAGCATGGAAGTGCATTAAAGGGTTAGTTCACCCAAAAATTATGTAATTAATGACACAGTTTAAAATATTTTAGATTTAGTCCTTTCTGTCCCTCCATTGAAAATGTATGTACGGTATACTGTCCATGTCCAGAAATGTAATAAAAACATCATCAAAGTAGTCCATGTGACATCAGTGGGTTAGTTAGAATTTGTTGAAGCATCGAAAATACATTTTGGTCCAAAAATAACAAAAACTACCCCAGTGAAAAAATAGTATACTTATACAGTACATACTTATTCGTATGTACTTTAGTATAACTAAATGTACTTGTGGCATGCTATAAATTGGTATACTTAAAGTTTGCTAAATTGGAACAACTAACTTTGTACTAAATTCATTTTAGTTGTCCAAAAGCAGTGCTTAAGTTCAACTAAAGTTGTATTAAATATACTTGTTTGTGCTAAAGTGGAACTATTCCAAGTATACTTAAGTACACTTTAAATATACTCTTGTATTTAAATTTTGAAATGCAGATTTCACTCAACATAAACTTTAAATGTATTTTGGTGACATTAGAATTGCAATTCAATTACATTGTAAGAGTGTTGAACATACATTAATATTATACTGATAACAAACTTTTAGTAATTTTAAAATACATTGCAATGGCATTCCAAGTTAACTTGTAGTGTGCTATTGGCATCATTATAGTGTGCTTCAAATAGGCACACTATTTATAATTTATAAATAAAGTTACAGCTTTAGAATATGCCTTTTACAGACAGCCCCAGAATACCAGTAACTTACTTATCCAGTGAACATCATTGTGACAATGGGAACAGATTTATATGTATATTGAATGCCGGAACCAGTACGGGCTGGAATCGAAACCAGGTCGCCTGGATCTATGTCGCACAAGATCACTCGGCTTACCTGTTGCGCCACCACACAGATATAAACTATGCTAAACTGGTGTTGCTTTGTGTTCTCTCTATACCGTTACAAGTACAGCTATAAGCTACAGCTATAAATTCTATGGGTTAAAAGACTGTGAATCGCCAACAAAATTATTAATATAGACACGTGCGTGAAAATAAACGTGAAATGGTCTGTTGCTATACAACACGAACGTGCATTAAACTTTAAGCTGTTGAAGAAATAAAACCATTAGACGCAACATTAAATATCAAGAATGTTTTGCTTCCCTTTTACCTGACATTATCTTTTAACGCAACATGAAGCAATTGCATAAACCAGCACATTAGGTTTATTCTAGTGCACGCACTAAAGTGAACGTGCAGAACTGCTTGTGTTTCGGTGTGTGCGGATGAAATATAATCATCCGTCACATTCCTCTGCCGATTGTCTCTGTGCGCTTCAACTCTCAATGCACCAGAACTGCTCCTGACAAAAACGCAATTAAATGATTTAGCGGCTTCGCATTAAGCTGCGGATTTATATGTGACACATAAATTCAAATGATTTACTTTTCATGCAATAAACGTTTCTGTATTTATTTGACATTTGAACTTTCTGCGTTTTTTTTTTAGTCCATATTTCGAAGTGCAAATTAAAGTAGCATTAATGGGAAAAGGTAGGTGCATTGAATTGCATTAGGAATACACAAATGTAATACAACTTCTGATCAGGTATGTGAATTTCTTTTACCATTTAAAACTGACTATATGTTGTTTTCTTTATTTGTCATAATTACAAATATTTACTCATGTAACTTCTTTATATGTATGTGTTTGCAACCATGCAAAATTGTGAAAAGTGCTATTGAATTAAATTAAACAATAGCCTACCTGATATTCAAAGTGTGAGCAAATCATTAAAAAAGGTAAAGATCATAATTATAAAACTTACTTATTTTTTGCAACTCAAAACACATTTCCTGTAAACTTTTCTATAGGCCAATACTATTTTTTTTTTATACTAAACAAGTAGAACTCAAATACTGTTCATTATATTGGACATTTAATCATAACAGGGCAACATAGTTTTCAACAAAAATAAATTACTGAAGTAAAAATGTAACAAATGAAATCATTTTATTTGCAAATTTCTCATGGTTACATCTGAGTTATAGGCAAAAGTTGGGTTGAAAATTCTGCCCTTACAGCCAATTAGCAGAAACAAACTAGATGTTTCAGTTCATACCTCATGTTTTCTGTTGTTTGCACAAAAAATTATATAGAATCATCTAATAATTTGATCATTCTCGGATTTGAAATACTGTACATGGTGAGACTTGTGTCTTTAGCTACAATGACTTTCTAGACTCTAAAGTTTCCTTCTAACAAATTTGCCAAAATCTGCAACACAGGTTCCCAATAGTGTGCACTCCAGTGAGTTTGGTTGTTTAGCAAAAGAACAGTAAAACGGATTGTTGGTGAGTGTGATGGCATTGGCTTTATGACATTCAAAACCTATCAATCATTGTGGTTCAACCAATAGTAAGACGTGGGGCAGGCCAAAGGGGGTCAAGGTTTAGCTTCAGAAGTTTAAGTCATGTTAGAAAGAATGTATTTAAAATGCACATGAATATCAGCACAACTCATAATTATGAGTTTAGGTAACTCTGGATTTCCTTAAGAGTTTCCGAGTTAAGTAAATGACGGTGAAAAAACATGTCAGAAGCAATGAATGCAGAGTCTGCCCCAGTGAAAAAACCCTACCAAAATGTATTTAAAATAGGCCTACATTTATTTCACACTAACTGAAAACCCATAAATAAACAGTAGTCAGCATTTGAAGTGGATCAAAGAAGAAGGTTTTAGGACAACTTTGATGAGGGGTTTTGATCCGCTTCAAATGTTGACAGACATACTGACAAATATTTTAATTAAACTTTATTTGCAGTTCTTCATTGCACAATGCCTATTTCTAAATATTAAGCCTAAAATGTGTTTAATATCACTATAAGGATAGTATGATCACTGTATAATTGAATGCAAGATATATGAAGTGTACCTAAAGTATACTTGCAATAGTTCCACTTCTTCACGGAAGGCGATCTCGCCGCTCGCGCCCTCCCGTCTTCTTCCTCCCGCGAACCGGCCAGGAAGAGACAGCGGGGTAGAGCGACTCAGCGCCCGGAGTCAGACGAGCTCACGCCGGCCCAGCCCCCGCGTGCCTCGCTTTCTCCTCCGAGGGAACCCTGTCCCGTCCTGTTCTCCCGCCCCAATGGTCTGTCACCCGATATCATTCAACCCCTCGCCACTCGGGCCGAGGCCTGGAGGGCCATCCCCGATGTGTCAGATTGGGTTATGGGGATCGTAACCCAGGGCTACTCGCTCCAGTTTGCAAGACGGCCCCCTCGCTTCGGCGGGGTGCTTCAAACCTCGGTCAATCCGGACGACGCGCATGTCCTCCGGGCCGAAGTTATGACATTGCTAAAGAAGGGAGCTGTGGAAATAGTTTCCCCGACAGAGAGCGAGTCAGGCTTTTACAGCCGCTATTTTCTGGTCCCCAAGAAGGATGGTGGTCTCAGACCCATTCTAGATCTCAGACTTTTGAATCACTCCCTCATGAGACGAAAGTTCAAAATGCTGACGCTGAATCAGATCCTCACGCACATTTGCCCCGAGGACTGGTTCTGCTCGCTGGACCTGAAGGATGCGTACTTTCACATCCAGATAGCCCCCCGTCACAGACGATTCTTGAGATTCGCATATGAGGGGGTGGCGTACCAATATACGGTCCTGCCCTTCGGGCTGTCTCTGGCTCCTCGCACTTTCACCAAGTGCATGGACGCGGCGCTTTCCCCTCTGAGGCAGATGGTAATACAGGTCCTGAATTATCTCGACGACTGGCTCATCCTAGCCCGTTCGCGAGTCGAGCTGGAACACCACAGATCCGTGCTCCTCAGCCATTTACAATGTCTGGGTCTCAGGGTCAACCTAGCCAAGAGCTCACTGTGCCCCACCCAGCGAATTTCGTTTCTGGGGGCAGTTTTCGACTCAGTCCGTATGTCGGCAGTAGTCTCGCCGGAGCGTGCTCTAGCGATTCAGCAGCTCGCGGCCTCAATCAAGAACAAAGCCTGTCTCCCTCTGAAGTTTTTCCAGAGGCTACTAGGGCTGATGGCTTCCGCCTCCCCGGTGCTGCAGCTCGGCCTTCTTCGGATGCGGCCTCTTCGGTACTGGTTGAAGTTCCGGGTTCCTCCCAGCGCTTGGCGGCACGGCCGCTTATGTCTCAAGGTCAATCAGGCCTGTCTTCTAGCCCTGAAACCTTGGATGGACCCTACGTGGTTCAAGCGCGGAGTGCCCTTACAGGCGGTCTCATGAAGGACGGTGCTCTCAACGGACGCTTCCAACTCGGGTTGGGGCGCTGTGTGCGAGGGCAGACTGGCCTTCGGCTCGTGGAGTCGGGAGGAAAGCCATCTTCACATCAACTGCCTAGAGATGCTAGCAGTGATGAAGGCCCTTCAGTCTTTTCAGACTCACTTGACAGGACGCCATGTTCTAGTCCGGTCGGACAGTGGTGTCATACTTAAACCACCAGGGCGGTCTCTCGTCCAGTGCGCTCTGGCGAAACGTCTCCTGGAATGGGCTCTTCCGAGGCTTCAGTCGGTCAGAGCGACTCATGTTCCTGGCAGGAACAATCTGGGCGCAGACATGTTGTCACGGAGCAACGTCCCCTCCGACGAGTGGATGCTCCACCCCCAGGTAGTCCTCAAGATTTGGGAGTTCTTCGGTAAGGCAGAGATAGACCTCTTCGCCTCAGAATACAACTCTCATTGCCCAACATTTTTCTCGAAGGAAGTCGATGCTCTGGCCCATACATGGCCCAGCACACTCCTTTACGCCTTTCCTCCAATCGCACTGATCCCTCAGGTTATCAGGCGCATCAGAGAAGACCAACACAGAGTCCTTCTGGTAGCCCCGCTCTGGAGGAACCAGGTTTGGTCCTCAGAGCTGTTCAAGCTGTCCCTGAGAGCCCCGTGGCCTATTCCCCTGAGACGGGACCTCCTCTTTCAGGCAAACAGAACGATCTGGCACCCACAGCCGGAGCTTTGGGCTCTGCACCTCTGGTCCCTCGATGGGAGCCGTCCAGCCTCCCCGGGGACGTTCTAAATACCATTTCTCAGGCTAGAGCTCCGTCCACGAGATGCCTCTACGACCAGAAATGGGCGGTCTTTGTTGATTGGTGTTCCTCATGCAACATAGACCCCGTGGAGAGTGACATATCCTCCATACTGTCCTTCCTCCAAGAACGCTTGGAAATGGGGTGCACCTCTTCTACTCTTAAGGTTTACGTATCAGCCATTGCGGCTTTCCATGCTCCCATTGCTGGCCAATCAGTGGGACGTAACGGCTTTGTGATCCGTTTCCTGGGGGGCGCTAGGCGATTGAATCCTCCTCGCCCCCTCACCGTTCCCACTTGGGACCTCTCACTGGTCCTCAGAGCCTTAAAGGGACCCCCCTTTGAGCCAGTGGGTTCAGCCGATCTCAGACCCTTAACGCTGAAGACCGCTCTGCTGTTAGCACTAGCATCGGTTAAGCGCGTTGGCGATTTGCAGGCCCTCTCTGTGAGCCCTGCATGCCTTGAATTTGGGCCAGGAGACTTGAAGGTTGTTCTCAAACCTAGGCATGGCTACGTTCCTAAGGTGCTCTCAACCCCGTTTAGAGCTCAGGTCATCTGGCATTCTGCTCTTCCTCCCTCGGCGGACGAACGAGAGCTGGAGCTACTCTGCCCAGTTAGGGCATTGAGGACCTATGTGCAGCGATCGCAGCCTTTCAGGCAGCCGGATCAGCTCTTTGTTTGTTTTGGTGGCCGCACCAAGGGGTCTCCGGTCTCAAAACAGCGCCTCTCGCATTGGATAGTGGACGCTATTAACCTGTGCTACTCCTCACTGGGTGCAGACTGCCCCATAGGAGTCAGGGCCCACTCCACTAGAGGAATGGCTTCCTCGGGGGCTTGGTCCAACGGAGTTTCCATTCAAGACATCTGTGAGGCGGCCGGCTGGTCTTCGCCGTCCACTTTTGTCCGATTCTATCATCTCGATGTCCCAACCTTGCAAGCTCGGGTTCTTTCAGTGTGATTTAGCGGCCTCTAGTGAGTTCCGCCTCACACAACCCCAGGAATTATTTCCTTAAGTGTAAACAGAGGGTTCGATTAAGGCTTTGCCTTCTCTCTTGTTTTCTTGGACCCCCTTCCATGTGTCCAAATTCAGGCTGTATCGTTCCCAGCCGTGGCACGGCGTGGTTGAATTCATTCCCCATACGCAGTACGAGTGAAGTATCGAAAGGGAACGTAGAATAGCATTTAAACACCGTATGTGTGTTTTGTATTTCCAAAATGCGGAAATCTTCACAGCAAGCTAACCTCTCGAAGATTATTATCCCTCCGGCCCATGGCTCGACCCCAGTTTCGGTCTCAGACGATTCAGAAATGTAGGTACAATCCGCTCAAACAGATAAACGCTGTGACTCGTCACACTTCACCCCTACCAAGTCAAACGCCTTGAAAAAATTAAGACCTCACGATGAAGAAATCACTAATGCAACTCTTCTGCAAACAATAACTTCACTGACGGCTCGCTTTGACTCACAAAATGAAAAACTAGAAGAAATGGCGAACCAAATGCGAAAGAACAGTGTCATGATCGCAGAGATTTCCAATTCTGTCAAGTTCAATGCTGCTGAAATTAAAGAGTGCAAAGATAAATGCCTACAGACCAGCAAATCCCTTCTGGGATTAACGACATCACACAAAGACCTGGTGAGTAGAACATCTGAACTCGAGCGGTATAAAAGAAGATGGAATCTTCGGATCAACGATATGAAAGAAAAGCTGAAGAGGATCCTCGCAGGAAAGTGATCGTCCTTTTTGCTGAAATTGCACCGCACCTGGTTCAGAAATTAGAAGATATCGTTGATACAGTTCACCGAATCGGCAAGAAGGAACCAAGGGAAACCAAGGCAGATGATTGTGCAGTTTACAATGCGAAAATATAGGGATGAAATTTGGAAATCAACAAAAAACTCCTCAGTCTGCCGAGAACACGGAGTTCGATTCACGGAGGATCTGTCGAGGGAGGACCGGCTGGCCCGCGCTGCGCTATGGCCTGTGATCGACCAGGTGCGTAAAGAAGGAAAGAAAGCGTACTACCGAGGACCGTTTGGTTACATTGAAGGAAAACACATTGAATCAACATGAATCAACATTCACTTGAACTGATTACGGGTAGGGTCGTATGAGATATGACGTTTTTTTGAAGACACACTAGGTTGTGAGGTATGTTCTAGGTTCGTGGTTATACAACCTAGTGATTTTTTCTTTCTTTTGTCATACAAGTGTTTGCACTTTGCCTTATTATGTACTTTTTTATTGTTTTTATGTTTCCAGTTAAGTTACCGTTGTCCTTAGGTTTCCCACTTTTGCATTAGTCTTAAACTGATAGATATCTGGAGATATCTCAATCCTAATCTCAGGCAGTTCTCTTGGTCAAAACCCAATGCCTCCAGTAAATCAATTGGCTTATTTCAGATAATTTACAGCTATTTGTTGAAGACTGCACTATTTCAGCAGCACCTTTGACAGACCATTGTGCTATTTCACTATTATTCAAACCAAATCATAACACTTCAAGGATTAAGGGATATTGGAAGTTCTGATTTACTTAATAATGAGAGATTCTGTAATAAAGTTAAAGATTTAATTCTGGAAATTAAGAACAGTAGTAGTTTTAATTCTAATAAAGCCAGATGGGAGTTCCCTTAAATTTAAAATTTGTGAATTATCTATTAATTACAGTAAAATACTTCCCAAAGTAAGGAGACAACAGGAACATAATATTATTAATGAGATTAATAAATGTTGTAGTGAAAGTGTTTTGAGTGATACTAGAAAAAGCAAAATTGTCTCTCTACAATTAGAACTGGACAGTCTTTACATTAAGAAAGCTAAAGGTGCATATATATGCTCTAGGGCTAAGTGGATAGAAGAAGGTTAGGGTGAAAAAGTACTTCTTACTTTTGCAGATTAAAAAAAAAAAAACAGCAATCCTTTCACTAATGATTAATGGCACTGAATGCACAGATCCTACTCTAATAAGTAAGGAAATCTATCAATTCTACAGTGACTTGTATTCTTCCAACTTCTCTCCAAACGAGAGTAATGATTTCTTCGATAAATTAATAAACTTTATTCCACGCATTGACAATGATTGGAGGGATTGTTGTGATGCCGACTTGCATATTGAAGAACTTGACTCAGCGGTTCAAAACCTTAAATTAAACAAATCTCCTGGCCCTGATGGCCTCACAGCTATTTTTTTACAAATTCTTTTGGAATGATATCAGAAGATTATTATATAATGCTTTTGTTGAATCTATTGAAGACGGTTTCTTTGGCCCCACTATGAATCAAGGTCTGATTACATTAATCCCTAAACCAGATAAAGATATGAGATATATGGATAATTTTCATCCAATTACATTGCTTAATAATATTTATAAAATTTTCACACATATATATGTTAATAGATTAAAAGTGGGCATTAATAATTTCATGAACAAATCACAAGCAGGCTTTCTTAAAGGAAGATCTATTCATAATAATATAAGGTTGGTGATGGATTTGGTGGAGTACAGTCATGAATAGCTCCGTTTCTCTCCCTTTTGGTACTACACAAAGATTTCAGATTGGCTGTGGAATAAGACAGGGTTGCCCATTGTCCCCTCTTTTATTTATTTTAGCTGTAGATATGCTGTCTACTCTGGTTAATCATGATGCATCTGTGAAGAAATTAAATGTATTTGGGAAAAATTTAGCAATCAGTCAGCTATTTTTACAAAACAAAGACCAAATTCCTTTAGCTATCTCTCTAATCAATTATTTTTGTAAAGCCTCAGGCCTTCAACTTAATCTAAACAAATGTGAACTTTTGGCTCTACACCCAATTCAAGATTTGTCCTTGTATAACATTCCAGTTAAAGAGTCAGTGAAATATCTAGGCATTTCTATTTTCAAAGATCAGGGGCCGTATTCACAAAACATCTTAAGGCTAAAAGTGTTACGGGTGGCTGGTAGAGAGATGAGGCAGATACGGATTTCCACGATAATAGAGACTTTACTTCAAACAATGGCAATGAACAACAGACAGACACCTTAACAAAACAGAGAACGGACGAGGAGTGCAGGGAGTGAGTGCATTATATAGGAGTGCTAACAATAGAGTCCAGGTGCAGGTGATCTGTGATGATGAGGAACTGACGAGGGAAGTGAGTGCAGGTGTGGAGAACAGGAGGATTCTGGGAAATGGAGTCCAGGGAAACAAGGGATCTGTAACAGTACCTCCCCCTCCCGGTAGGCGCGTCCTCGCGCCGTAGATGTAACAACCGGGAGGGGGGCGGGCGCCCTGGAGACCTCAAACCGGAGCAGGGGAAGGAGTAAACTGGAGTGGAGGTCTCCAGGGCAGGTCCAAAAACCATGGCGGGTCAGGAGCCGTGGGCAGCCATGGCGGGTCAGGGGCTGAAGGCAGCCATGGCGGGTCAGGGGCTGAAGGCAGCCATGGCGGGTCAGGGGCTGAAGGCAGCCATGGCGGGTCAGGGGCTGAAGGCAGCCATGGCGGGTCAGGGGCTGAAGGCAGCCATGGCGGGTCAGGGGCTGAAGGCAGCCATGGCGGGTCAGGTGCAGCGGGCAGCCATGGCGGGTCAGGTGCAGCGGGCAGACATGCAGCAGGCATACATGGCGGGTCAGGTGCAGCGGGCAGCCAAGGCGGGTCAGGTGCAGCGGGCAGCCATGGCGGGTCAGGAGCCGAAGCCTTCGAGGCGTTGAGCCCAGGCGTCGCTGAAGGACTGGCGGGTGATGGCGGAACCGAAGGCTCCGCCGACCGAAGCGCAGCCGGGGCTCCAGAAGGCCGCAGTGAAAGCAGAAGGACAGCCAACAAAACGAACACCGGGGGGAGTGAGGAGGCCAACTGAATCCGAGGGACGGAGTGACGGAGCGGAGACGGAGGAGTGAAGTCCAGAGGGGAAGGCAGGCTGATGAATGACCAAGGTGTGAGTGGAGGCAGGATGGAGACTGGTGAAGCTGGAGGACTGATGGGCAACGGTGGAGCAGAGGGAGGTTGGAGCCGGGGTGAAGGTAATCGCCCAGAGGTCCGAGGTGGAGATCTGGGCGAGGGGGCTTGAGGTGGAGGTGCAGTATAGACATGACTTGGAGGAGGCGGGAGAGGGAGGCAGGGAGGGAAAACAGTCTTTGGGCTGGAGAGTTCAATCACAGAGACCATACTAGGAGCGGCTGGCTCGGCGGCGGCGGCTGGAGCGGCAGGCTCGGCGGCGGCGGCTGGAGCTGAGGGCTCGGCGGCGGCGGCTGGAGCTGAGGGCTCGTAGGCGGCGGCTGGAGCTGAGGGCTCGTAGGCGGAGACTGGAGAACTTTGCTCGGCGGCGGAGACTGGAGAACTTTGCTCGGCGGCGGAGACTGGAGAACTTTGCTCGGCGGCGGAGACTGGAGAACTTTGCTCGGCGGCGGAGACTGGAGAACTTTGCTCGGCGGCGGAGACTGGAGAACTTTGCTCGGCGGCGGAGACTGGAGAACTTTGCTCGGCGGCGGAGACTGGAGAACTTTGCTCGGCGGCGGAGACTGGAGAACTTTGCTCGGCGGCGGAGACTGGAGAACTTGGCTCGGCGGCGGAGACTGGAGAACTTGGCTCGGAGGCGGAGACTGGAGAACTTTGCTCGGCGGCGGAGACTGGAGAACTTTGCTCGGCGGCGGAGACTGGAGAACTTTGCTCGGCGGAGGAGACTGGAGAACTTGGCTCGGAGGAGACTGGAGAACTTGGCTCGGAGGAGACTGGAGAACTTGGCTCGGAGGAGACTGGAGAACTTGGCTCGGCGGAGACTGGGGTTGAGGGCCATTTCATCCCCTCAAATACAATTAAAATCCCCACAGGCACTGGAGCTGGCTCTGTGGGGACTGGAGCGGGCTCTGGAGATACTGGAGCGGGCTCTGGAGATACTGGAGCGGGCTCTGGAGATACTGGAGCGGGCTCTGGAGATACTGGAGCGGGCTCTGGAGATACTGGAGCGGGCTCTGGAGATACTGGAGCGGGCTCTGGAGATACTGGAGCGGGCTCTGGAGATACTGGAGCGGGCTCTGGAGATACTGGAGCGGGCTCTGGAGACATTGGGGCCGCTTTCTTCCTCCTCCTCCGCTTACTGGGCCCAGTAGCGGAATATGGGTCCAGCCTGGGGCAGGCAGGGAGTTCGCTGGAGCGGTATGCGGAGGAAGCCGGAGGTTGACTGACTGGCCCGGCCAACCGTGTTTCTGGATGGACCGGACGACAACACTGATCCTGAACCTCTTCTACTAAGAAATTGGAGCCATTCAACCACAAAATTAAATTGATAGTGTCGCTTAAGGAGAAACAAAAAACAGGTTCATCAAAACGGATAGTGTCGTCATCCAATCCATCCAAAAACAAGGAGATCAACTGAGCATCAGGCCAGTCAGACAAGAAAGCAAGCTCCACGAACTCCTCCACATACCTCTCCAGCGAACGTCCTACCTGCAGGAGCCCGATAATGCGTTCGCTGGCTGTTAGGGTGAGAGGCGATGGAGGAGCTGGATCCAGGGAGCTGGGGAAAGTCTCCATTTTTTTTGTTCGTGGAAAATCCGGTCGGTTTTGGTCCGTTCTTCTGTTACGGGTGGCTGGTAGAGAGATGAGGCAGATACGGATTTCCACGATAATAGAGACTTTACTTCAAACAATGGCAATGAACAACAGACAGACACCTTAACAAAACAGAGAACGGACGAGGAGTGCAGGGAGTGAGTGCATTATATAGGAGTGCTAACAATAGAGTCCAGGTGCAGGTGATCTGTGATGATGAGGAACTGACGAGGGAAGTGAGTGCAGGTGTGGAGAACAGGAGGATTCTGGGAAATGGAGTCCAGGGAAACAAGGGATCTGTAACAAAAAGTAGCTCCTAACTTGCTGATTTAGGAGAAACTCTTAAAAATAATGGGCGTGTCAGTCCTAATTTTAGGACTCCTAAATTTTTGCTCTAAGAGTATTTCACAAAGCATTTTAGCGCTAAAACTAGCTCCTAAATCTGTGAAACGTTAGTAGTCAAGAGGACTACTAAGTCACTACCCCGCTAGAAATTTTACGTTCCCAGAACATTCTCAGAACGTCCCCACTGGTGTTGAGTAACGTTCCCATTATGTTCACAGACGGTCAAGATGTGGAGTTTTGGGGGACGTTATTTGGCGGACCTTCAGGGAACATTCAAGTCATTCTCTGAACGTTTAGGGAACCATACTTTATTTGGAAATGTTCTCAGAACGTCCCTGCTGCCCTTGTCAAAAACTTGACTAATAAAAGTGGCTGTTCAAACAAAAACTATTTTCACTTAAAGCTCTTTATGGTATTTCCTGGATTAATATTATGAAACCTTTTCTTTAAATTGCAAATCTCTTGCATTAAGTCATTAGCTGACAAAAACACACACATGAGCTAATGTACTCCGAAGGTTGCGTTTGCTGCTCAGTATAAATGTATGATTTTGATCAACATATTTCAATTTTGATATAATTTCTATCGAGAAATTACTACTGTAGTAATTAAATATTTGTTTAGTTCTCACCAAAGCTCGCGCTATATTGCTCCAGGTTTCTCCCATCTGGGGCCCACACTTACCTGGGCCCCATGTGGGCTGCACATGGGCCCCTGCTATTCTACCCATAAGGGTAATAACCATTATTATGGGCTAACAAATTCATCTTATTTTACACTCAGCCCATACAGTTCTGTAACCCATGTTCATATTTTTTTTACACAGCTAATTTTACTGGGTCTGGTGGACCCACCATATTATTAGGCTTTTAAATCTATACAGCCATAACAATTCATGTAAAAAATACTTGACAGATACTTTAGCCATTTACCCCTGTGAGATCGCATTTATGATTGTTTGTTTTTTGTGAGAAACCAAGGAAATTCAATAAAAAAAAAAACATAGAAAAGATTATATCATTATTAGAGATTATTTCTTAGAACTTAATCAGAATAGGTGAAAATGCTTGAAATGTAACAATTTTGTAACTTTGTGTGGGAATAGCAGGTGCAGAAAGACAACACTCCCGCACACAGACGGCCAATGAGTTTGTGTTAGAAAAAAATAATAAATAGCATATTTTTTCTTTTAGCAACCTTTAAAACAGGTCCCAAAGACCCAAACATCTTGGGTTAAATGAGCTACAATAATAACCAGTAATACAATAAGACCAGTAATACAATTAATTACCTTTTTATTTAAGTAAAATTAACAAAAACATTAAGAAAACTCTCATTAAGAAAACTTTTGCTCAGTGTTGCTTCACAGTTACAGACAGGATTAGCTACTTTCCACCTCAAATGAACCCGAAGCCTGAAGTCCTTGAGGGGTTGCCTGTCGGGCCTGTG
The DNA here is from genome assembly GCF_024489055.1 of Chanodichthys erythropterus. Taxonomy (NCBI): domain Eukaryota; kingdom Metazoa; phylum Chordata; class Actinopteri; order Cypriniformes; family Xenocyprididae; genus Chanodichthys; species Chanodichthys erythropterus. The sequence continues at coordinate 60,880,339 of NC_090232.1, read as the reverse complement.
TATTACCCCCCCCCCAGTCCCTAGCACCAATGAGCCACTTGGAGACTGCCTTCTCTGCATCTTTACAGGTGATTTGGCTGGTCATGGTGCTTTTCTTTAAGCCTCCTGCAAGAAACAAATATAACAGTCACTTACTTTATATGTGCCAACACAACTCTCAGCCAGGACTGCAAAGACAACTATGTAAAGAAAAGTGCTATATAAATCAATAAGATTATTATTAGAACTACACACATACTCTTAAACACACAAGTTAGGCAACTTACTTGCAACTCCATACACAGTGGCTACGTTTACATGCACCAATTTTCACCAATCCGAATGAATTGAATCTGATTGCAGATCTGTTTACATGTACTCTAAACATTGTAATCTGATTCAACTATCCATTTATATGTGTTTTATATACATTCTGACACTGTGCGTGCGTGATATCATATCAGTCACACATGCGGTAACCCAGGTTGCGTCAACAGACGATTATCATGTATCGACGATAGCGGGAGATATTGTCAACAGCTTCAAATCTTGGCAATATTAAGAGGATTTAGTATTTCCAATTTATGTAGGCGCGTTACATTCTTCTAGTCTTATTATAACTATTAGGTTCAGCTTCTTTTATTAAATTAATATTATATGTGCTGTGAGGATAATAAAAGATTAGGCTTTTAGCTATCTTTAAAAATGATCAAATTTTTTTTTAGGTCTATTATTACAATGAATTATAGCCTATAATTAAAATTATTTAGAGTGTAGGCTATAATACTATTTCCTAACACTGCAGTCATCAATAAAAATTAAGTGCAGCGTTACTTCAAGCACCGACTTAAAAAAAAAAAACTGTTTAACACAAAATAATAATAGACAAATAAACTGGCGAATAAACAAAGAAGTTACCCAGAACTCAATGTGGCGTGACGTCAGATTCGTATTCTCTATTATTCCCACTTGTTCCACTTGCCTATATGTACAGCCACCAGATAAATAATGGAATAAATTATTTATATACCGTTACCAGCATATTATATTGAAATTCATCTCTGAGAGAATATGCTCCGTTAATGCAGCGTCAGACAGCTCCGTCACTTTTTACTTTCACTTTCTGTGACTTTTTCACCAGCAATAACTCTTGCGCAAAGTTTGCACATTGCTTCTTTTATGATATCCATTGGCACCCCTTCTTGTTTTTAAACGGAAATATTTCCAATATTATGATGAAGGGATACAACTACGTCACTGCCTGTTGGCATCTTTTCAACTCAAAACGTGAACGTGACTTTGTGCACTGCGTAATGTGTGTCAACATTGCACTGCGCATGTGCCCCAGATCTTCTGAGAACGAATGAGATAGTAGTCGGATTCAAGCGTTTACATCAGGGGTACTCAACAGGCGGCCCGCGGGCCGCATCCGGCCCGTCAGCATTAAATTTGTGGCCCGCATCATGCTACAAATAAATGTATTTTTATTATAATTTGCGTCCAAAAATAGCGTGAATATTACTTCGTTTTTTTACACGTACACTACTAGGGTAGGCGTACAGTGCGCGTGACGCTGTAATCATAAGCAGAGAACGCATATAGTGTACGCGCGCAGCACAGTTTTTCTAACCGCAAAGAACAATATAAACTGAAGGCACTTTGCATGCGCGCATTGAATAGTTTTTGCACTAATTTAGTTTGTCCACAAGGTGTCAGCACTGAAACGGGCTGTTGTTTCAGTCTGAAAAGAAACGGATAAGACAGAACAAGAGTAACAGCAAACACAATAGCCGACCTAGAGCGCTCGTTTGAGGGGATTAAAAGATACCAGCAACTCTAATTTTAAACAAGTACAAAGACATTGTATTGTAACTATTTGAGCGAAAAAGACTAGACAAGCATGAATCTCTCTAGTGCGCATGTGTCGAGCACTTGTGTTCGTGAACGCCATCAAAGGCTCGAGGCTGTGCGCGCAAGTAAAAACCGAAGTAACCTTATTTTTCCATGATGAAATGCAGTTGACATTCCTCAAACTTTGCAGTGTGTAAGTTGCCGAGCATCATGAAAAACAAACCTTTTATTCTTAATGTCAATGTGTTATAAACAGAAAGCAAGCAGCGCTCCCATTACAGATCTGTCATCACATCGAGCTCACGGAGAATATCTTATTTATCATGTTTACAACGCTGTACGTACAAAGTTAGATAATTCATGAGATTGTGATTGAACATTAAAAAAAAAAAAAAAAAAAAGATTTTTGGATTCTGACCAAATTAAAAGGTAGGTAATAATAATACAAATTATAAAACGTTTATTCTCTGAGTATAAATAGGTGCTATAAAAAGTGTTAAAAAGGTGCAATGGAGTATAAAAAGACTATAAAAAAGTGCAATGTTTTCGTGTTACGGACAAACTCTCATCAGCCAGTGAACAACAGCCATTCCTTAAATTTCTTGTGAAAACAATGCAGACATTTCAAATGAATAAGGATTTCTTTTCATCAGTTCTTGTTTTTCTTTATGCATTTGTACATTAAGAATACAGCAAGACAGGTTATTAATAATTTTTTTAAATGCCATTTATCATGTTAAGTGACACTTTAAAAAGGACACCATACTATTAAGGCTTAGCTAGATAATAAACTGCACTTTTAGTAAATAAACAGTAAAACTACAAATAATGTCTTAAGTAGGCCTAAATAAATGTCTTACGATCCAAGTTATAATTTGTGGCCCTTCGCGTTTCATTTGGTTAAAATGCGGCCCTCTTGGCCTCTGAACTTGAGTACCCCTGGTTTACATGGTCATTTTTTGCTGTTGGATTGGATTAGAAAAGGAATAAACCACCCCTTTCAATCCGATCTAAATTTCATTCGGATCAAGCTCAGTCGGATCGATTAAGGTGTTTACATGAACGTCCTTCAATTTGATTGAGCCGTCAATTAGATTACAAATGGATTATTTGGGTGCAAGTAAACATAGGCAGTAAATAATGTTTATAAGTTTGGGGTATTGTGACAGCTTTCTAGTATCATCAGTACAGCTTAAAACATTATCCACATGCACACCTACCATTACTTCATACAGTTTTAAGGCCTTGAACTCTCTCTTCCCGTTTCGGCCCACAAAGTTGTACTGCCAGTTGGATGGAGGCCGTGGAGGTGTCAGCAGAGATCTAAGGGTGGATGGAGCCGGCACAGATCAGAGGGTGGATGCAGCCGGTGCGCTGTAAAAAAAAAAAAAAAAAAGAATAATTTTGTTGTGTTGGTTCAGCAAAAATCTACACTGTAAAAATCTTGTACAACAAAAAAATCTTATATATATATATATATATATATATATATATATATATATATATATATATATATATAAAATTTAAATTCTTAAGTAATTCTGTATCCAATAGACATTAAATGTTGAATTGGCTCAACTACAAAAGATTTGGTACAGAATAGTTTTCTCCAGAAAACAAATAATGTCAAGTTGACTTACATTTTCTTTTTTTTTTATAGTGGAGGTGATGACCTGATGGTGGATTGAGGTGTAGGCCTGATGGGGCTCATCCTCACTGGACAAAATCACTCGCCTAGAAATCTATAATATACAAGCACAATCAATGAGTTTAAGTGTTTTAAAAACAGTTGGTTAAAAAATATATACATAAAAAATATATACATCTCTGGTATCTACACTCTAGATACCAGAGAGAACCTCACATTGATCTTTAACATCTGTTCCAACACCCCATGCTCCCTTCAGGCATGCACACATCCATTTGTATACATCTCTTATTCCCCCAAAACATGTGATTGTTATTTTTATTAACTGACATTACATTACATTTAATATTATTTATTTCTTAATCATATATCTGTTGTCTACCTCCCTCGTTTTGACAGCTTTGAGCCAAATACACTTAACAAAACTCCCACAAAACATGTCCTTCCTGTATCATTGGGAAATTTTTCACCATCCATTTAGTTCAAATAGCCTCACCTCTTTCTGCGCTTCCCCCTTCCCATATTCTCTGTAGAATCGGACTCGGTTCGTACATCTGTGTTCATATTCGACTAATTTTGTGCAGGCAATTTCATACGTTGCTGTGGGAGACATAGTGGCAATTAGTTTCATTCAGAGCAAATTTTACATTTCTAATGACACCCACAACCTAAAAACAAAATATATATATTAAATTAATTATTATCAGTAAGTGTATAATATTTAAAACACATTGAAATAAATGAATAAACTTTTAATAGCAATAGAAGATAACTACTTCTCTTGTTAGAGAAGAGTCAACATTTTTTGAGTGCACACCCACAAAATTTTCTGAATGCGCCATGTGCAACATGGATTGGGTCTTCTGACCTTTTGATTTTGATTAATATGTGAAATATAAGACAGTGCTTATTGTGAAGACAGAGAGAGGGGCGGGGGAGGGCTCTCTGCTCGTTCTCTCTGTCACTCAGTTAACATGCGCTCTATCACAAGCGTATAGATAACGGGATCTCTAGTAAACACCTTAATTTTCCAAAGTGGATTTACATATTCTAAACCATATAACGTTACATCTTGAAGATGCTTACTAAATGTTTATTTAACATCTGACACGAATATCTTCTGCAAGTATTATGATTTATGAGTGCTGGATTATGTATTATGAGTGATGTGTTTGCTATTATTCACTGTTGTCAACACTGCTTACATTACATGAATGAAAAGAATGTAAATAAACAAATCTACAGTAACTACACAAGTTTAATCTATTTTATTTGTCCATTAGTACTGTTAATAAATTAAGGAACATTTGTATTGGATAAGAAGTGAGTTAACACATCATCAACATGTAAATGTAGATTTGAGCACATAAATCTCAGAGGAAACTTGAATCTGGGGAATGATGCCATCAAAGGCTTTGAGTGTGGATACTACAGAAATGAATACAAAGTCTATTTAAATCTAAAGTCTAGTTTATTTTAATTATTGGAATTTAAACCGTTATTACAGCACTTTTCTGATTCTTGATGTCTGTGCATTTGCTGCAAAGCTTTGGTGGAGCAGGACCTGCAAGAAAAGCTGACGACAGTATTAGGAAAAAAAAGAGGAAAACCTGAAACTAAATAAAAATATATATAAAGTAACAAAATATAAAGTAAGATCACTTTGTTATTTCTAATGCAGAAATCAAGTGACATTGTGCTGTTAAAATGACTGCTTTTGTATTATATTTGTGCATTATTGTACAATGTGAATGTCCTCAGACTGGATGGAGAGACACAGCAGATCCTGGGAATGGTTCAATGTCATGGACGAGACCCTCCATCACTCCTCCTTTCAAGTGACTCAATCAAGGGCACACTGGAGGAGACGCTGCAGAGATCGAACCAGCAACCTTCTGCTGACCAGCTCAGTGGTTTAGACCATAAAACCACAAAACGAATGAAGCCACGACAAAAATTAGCAAGTAATGGTAAAAATATGAAATGCCATATGCAAGAAACAGAATGCTGACATGAATTAATTGTAAAATGTTTTAATCTGCTGATGGAGCGCACATGAATGTTTGCAGCAGCAGATTGTCCCGCACAACTTCTCCCACTCCTGCTCCAGGGTTGAGGGGTTCAGGGGTCCATCATCTTCATCTTCAGCAGTGAGGGACATGATGATGGTGTTCATCAGCTGCTTCATCAGAATTGGCACAGCTGTGTTGAGATGACAACAGGACTGTAAATACCTGATTGTTAGATCAATACATTTGAATAAAGCTTTGTGTTGTTGACTTGTATATGCATTTATTTGTCATTATTACTTTTATTAATTCTTTACTTATTAATTATGCTATTATCAGTAAATGTATATATTTTATTAAGCAATGAATTAATGCATGAATTCACATCAGCTGTGTTCATGCACAGCTGTCATATAACTAAACGTTACATTTTCCTTGTTTTATTAAAGTAGTAAAATGAAAAGTAAGTTTTTGTCAGCATTTATCATCATTATTGTGTGTGTAAGTGTTAGGGTGTGTTAGAAAAGCAGCTCATTCTGGTGTAATCTTAATTTTAAGTATTTTTTTACTACTTTGAGTACAAAGACGAGATCTTCGAGCAGCTGTCTGATGTTGCCTCTGTGCAGACATCACTCACACTGAGGAAAACCACTCTAGGTAGGGTTCAGTTACTGGTGCTGTGAGGTGTTGGTGCACCTGGCACTCATACCTTTATTTTTATTGCAGGATCTACAATTCGTATAGTTGGGTCTGGGGTAAAAATATCCGCTTGTTAACTCGTGACGTAAGAAAACAACAAACGGTGCTAATATACAGACATAATGTGGTGTAATACTACAAAAAAAATATATATAATAACCTTTACCTCCATACCAAAATCCCAGATGGCCAGACAGTGATTCATCTTTTATAAATCGTTAAAATATTAATGTCTGTGACCATGGTTGTATAGACTAAGTATTTTAAACGTGTAACTTTAAAATGATAAATGTTATTTAAGAATAAATAGCGCTCATAAACGGCCGCGGAGATGGCATTCTCAAATCAAACTAGCCGGGGCTTGGACCCAGAAACGGCGTTCCTTACGTCACGAGTTAACAAGCGGATATTTTTACCCCAGAACCTAGGCCCAACTCTACGAACATCGAAAATAGTGCCTCTCAACCTTTACGCTGAGAAAATCTAAATGTGATTATGAATGTCAGCTCAGCTAGCAACACTGGACATCGACCACACGGCAAACGTTACTAATGGTGGCTCTGGCTGCTAGTGTTGGCTAACGTTAATAAAATCTAGTCAACGGTAACACTAACTACTATGGAAGCCCGTTTCCGCCACAAAAAAAAAAAAAAAAAAGCCACTAAAAAAAAAAAGATTAATTGCGACTTTTTATCTCAGAATTGCGAGTTATAAAGTCAGAATTCTGAGATAAAAAGTTGCAATTGCGAGTTATAAAGTCAGAATTCTGAGTTCTTACTTTGCTTGCGTTTCCTTTCATTGCGACTGACCATCAGGATTACTGCTTTGTTATTATTATACATTAAATAGAGGACATCATAAAGGATTATTTTTAGCGCCGATTTACCAATAAAGAAATATTGAATTTACTGGAGGAGACACATATAGATTAGTCTCCGGACATATGCATTACGCAGGAATATGCATATAGAATGTTTCCACGGTAACCTCGTACACAGCGTTTCAAGGAGAAAAAACAGCTTTTACTGCCATCTAGTGGGCTTAATACTAAAACAACCAATACCTATCATGTTTCATTAACTTTGCAACTCAAGGGTAGAAATAGAATCATGCAATTCTGCAAATTACAGTCGAGGTATTTGGACAATAAAAGTTGTTTTTAACAGAATGGATACACTAATGAATTTTACACGATAATAACAATATCATAATAATCATAAGAAGAAGAAGAATCAGCTGTGGCGGAGGCGCAATAAATCAGACAAAGCTGAAGTGGAACATTTTAATACATCCAACAGCTTCAGACTTCACTGCAGCACGTCTATCGTTGGATGCACTGTTATAGACAGAGACACTGACCATCAGTTAATTGCGAGAAAAAAAGTCAGAATTCTGACTTTTTATCACGCAATTGCGACTTTATATCTCAGAATTCTGACTTTATAACTCGCAATTGCGACTTTATATCTCAGAATTCTGACTTTATAACTCGCCATTGCGACTTTTTATCTCAGAATTCTGACTTTATAACTCGCAATTGCGACTTTATATCTCAGAATTCTGACTTTATAACTCGCAATTGCGACTTTATATCTCAGAATTCTGACTTTATAACTCGCAATTGCGACTTTATATCTCAGAATTCTGACTTTTTATCACGCAATTGCGACTTTATATCTCAGAATTCTGACTTTTTATCACGCAATTGCGACTTTATATCTCAGAATTCTGACTTTTTATCACGCAATTGCGACTTTATATCTCAGAATTCTGATTTTTTTATCACGCAATTGCGACTTTATATCTCAGAATTCTGACTTTTTATCACGCAATTGCGACTTTATATCTCAGAATTCTGATTTTTTATCACGCAATTGCGACTTTATATCTCAGAATTCTGACTTTATATCACGCAATTGCGACTTTATATCTCAGAATTCTGACTTTATAACTCGCAATTCTGAGATAAAAAGTCGCAATTAATCTTTTTTTTGTTTTTTTTTTTAGTGGCTTTTTTTTGTTTTTTAGTGGCGTTTTTTTTTTTTTTTTTAGTGGCGGAAACGGGCTTCCATAAACTACAGACTGGTCTAGCCAACGTTAAGTATTTAAATGGGACAGCATAAGAAGAGAGAATCATTCAGTTCACTTGTCACTGCGTTTATGATATTAAATTAGTTATCTTACCCAGTAAACGACCTGTTGCTCGCCATTCTCGCTTCTCTTATCTTCTCGGTGGCAGCAGCAGCGGCGGGAAACCGTAGTGGGCGTGGCCAACTTGTCACTTCAATCGAGGGTGACCAATAGAAAAATGCCTTTCATCCTGGTTGGTAGAGACCGCCCACTGAGCTACAGCTTCACGTGCAAACAAAACTTTTCAATTCGCAAAACTTTTCAGCTTGCAAACCTATTCACCTCGCAAGCAAAATATTTTGAACCGCAAAAAAGACAGCAGAAAAGAGAGCAAAATGTGTGGGTTTGGGATGAAAAGTTCTCAAAGTGCAAAAAAAAAAAAGGTTTTTAAAGATTTACACGCACTGCAAATAATTCTGTTATCAACTTTTTATTTTTGAACCTTAAGAAGACTTTTTTTGCAATATATATATTTTTTAATTACAAAATGATTAGTTTTACTCTCAAACACAATATGTTTGTTTGAATAAAAAAGACACAAAAGAAACTCCATATGTGTACAGGCCAGTTTTTGTTGTATGTGTAGAAGTTTGGATTTTACACTGTGATTCGCGCGCATGGTGAGGATTCATCAAGCTGCATTGAGAGAAAAGAAAGATGACGAGCCCCCCAGACTGAATTTGGATCTCTGATTTCTTATCTTATCCACTTCATGGTATCGTTTTTTTTTTTTTTCAAGTAAGAACTTTATTATAGTTGATCATATTATATATATATATATATATATATATTTTTTGTTTCCCCTTTCTTGTTAAAAGTTGACATTTCATTGGGTTTATTTTTGTCATTTATTATTTACTGTTCATCACATCAACACTTCAATCAAAAAGAAAAAAAAAATACATAGCCAATAGAACAAAATCTGAAACCCCAAACCTGTGTGGTGTGTATGCTTTGCCTCCTTCAAGCTTCGTGTCTTCTGATCGGCCCATTGATCTGGCTCAGTGCGTTAAAAAAAAATTACTACCTGTTTGCATTGAGTCAAGCATTCAGCTAACACTGTTTGTGTATACTTCTAACTAGAGGGTGTTACACATGCTCGGGGTTTTACGTTCATTTGCACGTAACATCAATAATATCATGTCGCCTTGTGGGTCAGTTAACCAGGTCGGGAGGAACTCGGAGTGTGTGCCCGGAGAAGAACTCTCAATCAAAAGTATCCGAGAAGATGGGAGAGGCGACGTCTGTAGGGAGGGGGTTAAGAAAAATGGTCTAAGCCACCGGAGGGCGATTTAGGTTGCCTAAATAAATAAAAAGGAAGAGGGGAACATGGGGGCATGCAACTATTTCTCATATCGTAATAGTAGGCAAATAATAAAATATAGGGCCTATCATTTATGTTATGCTATGTTTCTTGCTAATATGCTACACATTGGGAAACAATATTATTTTTTCTGTCCAACTAGCTTACATAACCAGACAGTAAAATGTGATTTTTTTTATTTTTATTTTTTTGTAACCTAATGTAACTTTTTTAAATAAATGTGATATCATTCACTTGAATATTTTTACTGTAAAGTTGTGCAGTTTTGGGGGATTTATGGTATTTTTTTGTTATTTATTTGCCTCAATTTGTAATAATTGTATATGGGTATTTCCCAGAATTCAGGCCTATTTCTGTCCACAGGGTGTAATTTTATTAAAAACAAATTAAATCTAATACATTTTAGCACCACTAATTAGTATAAACAAAAACAAGCCTAGACTTTTTTTGTGGCTGCCCTTACTAATGATTTTAACACATTTTATTGGTGTTTTGTGGTATATTATCTGTGTTTTGGTGTTGTCCGCCACCAGAGTTTTCACATGTCATGCCATATGTCAAACATTATTTATCACAAATTAATAAATAAAAATATGCATATGAATTAAATGTTACCTGAACTAATAAACTACATGCACTATGGAAGCCCTGAACCGCATGGTGAAAAAAAAAAAAAAAAAAAACTTGGTAGGGAGGAAAAAAACCCCCGAAAAGTTATCTCGTTATTTCAACATAATAAGTCGTTATAACGACATAATATCTTGTTATTTCAACATAAGTCGCTATAATGACATATCTTGTTATTTCAAGATATTAAGTCGTTATAACAACATAATATCTCGTTATTTCAACATAAGTCGTTATTTCAACATAATAACTCTTAATTATCTATCAAGTATGATAAAGGACATACAATTATCAATGTCCCTAGTGGTGCAACGCTAAAGTATTGGACCGCCAGTCTAGCTTTTACTGCGATCGCCGCTGCCTTTTGCCGAGTTCGTTCTTCTCTAGTTTCACATCACATATCAAAGAAGGCATTTATTTTCAATAAAAATTAAAACAATGTTATAAAAGTGCAAATAACCTGCCTAACGAGTGTTTAATAACATTAAAAGTATTTATTGGGCAGGGTTAGCAGAATGTTCGATATTACCCACTAGAGGGCAGAATAAGACAGGGAATCAATTAAAGAACGCAATAGTTATGTTGACCTACTGTTACAATTTGGTGCTCCAAAATCCCAGAGGTTTATCATGGGAATTTGCGTTCATCCCAGGCTAACCTTTATTGAGGTTAAATTTATTAGACCATAGTAAATAAAACAATTTACAGTGCAAATGTCAGGGGTGTCAGACTTACACACCACTGTCCAATCTGATTTGAACTATAATAAAACATAGAGATGCACTAGTCCAGGAGCCAAAAACGTTTTTAAGCGTTTTTTTTTTTATTATTATTATTATTATTATTCTGGGCTTGCAAACAAACTGCTTTGTAATATTTTCTAAAGATATAAAAATCAAAATAGGTGCTAATATATTGAAATAATAGGACACGGAGTGTCTATTTACAGTAAGTGCAAATAGCGTGCCTTGTTAACAAACACTCTTTACAGCATAGCTCCAATGTCTGGTTGGGCCACTCAAGTTTAAAAAGGGACAGTTGTAATTTGATGTATTCAGTGGCGTAACAATAGCATGTAGGGTTTCAGATTTTGGCTTTTACAGTGATCGCTGCGGGGTCAAATCAGCATTTTACAAAGCTCACCCAATAATAGAGCTCTCTCCTATTTTCTCATCATATACGTTTTCAATAAAATGAAAATAATGTACAAAAAGTGGAAATAAAATGTGAACAAGTGTTTAACCCTCAGGGGTCTGAGGATTTTTGGGGCCCTGGAGAAGTTTTGACATGCCCTGACATTTGTGCTTTTTTCAGTTGTTCATAAACATATTAATGACAAAAGTGTCATTACACTGTATTCAGCACAAACTAGGCTACAATAATATGTGAGGAACATGTATGTACATGTTCGTGTTTTTGAAGGAATAACGTTTATGCGTGGTTATTGAAAAAAACAAAAAACTTAAGTCACTGAAATAAGGCCAAAAAATATATATTAAAACTGTGTTCACAAGCATTCTGGGTATTGGAGGTTGTAGACTAGAGTTTTTGCTTCAGAATGAAGTAAAAATTATCCTTCCTACTCCTTCATATAAAACAATAGAGATATTTAAATTTTCTAAGACACTTTTGGTCAAGAAACACAGTATGCGTGGGGGCGTGAATCCTCATGTATAATGGGTGATTCTCACCTGAGAAGACAAAAGAATTGTATAATAATGACCTGAAATGACTTGCATATTAATGAGGCCTTTCAGTCAGGTAGGCTGTTAAAAAACCCTCTGTGATCATGCTGATAACAGTCCACTCAGGACAAAAAAAAAAAAAAAAACATGATTTTTGTGATCTCATGCATGCACGTATTATTGCACATGGTATGAAGAAAATTTTGTATAGGCCTATGTTAAATTACACTACCAGTCAAAAAATTGAACACATTGCCATTATAATGTTTTTAAAAGAAGTCTCAAGTCTCTAACCAAATAATGGTTTTCTATTTTAATATACTTTAAAATATAATGTATTTCTGTGATGCAAAGCATCAGAACATTCCTACCTCTAGGGCATTTCATATAGGCTACTATATTTGTTATATTATAGAGCCTAAATGTTGATGTGCAGTTGACAAACTATACATCATTAAAAAGATCTAAGACTCAAGCTCCACATTTTGACTCTTAAAATCTTATATTGACCATAATTTCTTAATATGCTTAAAAGCATGCACATTTTGAGAAATAATGATGGATTCTCATATGTTTATATCAATTTTCTATACAGAGGAGTAATATTTATTATTCTATATTTATTGTCATCATTATGAGCGCTGGATGCTGTGTTTTTAATTCATATACTTGAGCCAGAGGGCGCTCTGCCCCTTTTGTCCACAAATGCCTGAGTAAAAGAAGAGGCATATCATGTGACAATCAAGGAACTAACGGAGGCAAGAGATCGCTAAATATGGCTATTCAAAACACTTTTCAAGACAATACACGATTGAGACGATGATTGGATGTATTGCATCTGAATTTGACTCCGAATAGCGCTGGCTCCGTGGGCGTGGCCGCATTAGCGGATAATGAGCTGAATCACAGACTTCTGACATGGCTCTTTTTTCATACAGATTACATAAACACAGAAGGTTTGTTTTCGATTTGACTTATGTTTTAAAACCTGACATCTTAACGTTTTTTTAGACATAAGTGTAAATTTTTTTGTCATTAGTATTCACTAAGTTAGTTTATTTTCTAAGAACTATCAGATTGGACTTCGTTCAGAGGGAGACGAGAGATCACGCATCATGTTAGTTTTCTTTATTTTACAAAAAGCACAACATTTTTGTTGTTACTCTGAGTGTACAAAAATGAAAGAAGATATTCCACAGATTAAAATGGTGTATAACTCTTAATTGTATGTGCAACATTGACAGAGTATTTTGAGTCTCTTTCACACTGGTTAGAAAAAAAACGCGGTGATCACGCCGGCGTGACCGCCGACCCAAGAGTGTTAATATTAAAAGTGTTCATTGAGTTGTTAGAGTTGCTGGTGTAGAGATGAGGCAGATACGGATTTCCACAATAATGTAACACTTTAATGTAAACAAAAGGCAGAGTACACCAAACTAGCACTTAACAAAACAGAGAACAGACAAGGAGTGAAGGGAGTGAGTGCCATATAAAGGGAGTGAAGATAATAGAGTCCAGGTGCAGGTGATGAGTGATGATGAAGAGCTGACGAGGGAAGTGAGTGCAGGTGACGAAACAGGAGGATCATGGGAATTAGAGTCCAGGGGAACAAGGGATCTGTAATAGTACCTCCCCCTCCCGGTAGGCGCGTCCTCGCCTCGGGGTGGGCGCCCTGGAGACCTCAAGCCGGAGCAGGGGGAGGAGTAGACTGGAATGGAGGTCTCCAAGGCAGGGCCGAAGGCAGCCATGGCGGGTCAGGAGCTGAGGGCGGGTCAGGTGCAGCGGGCTGCCATGGAGGGTCAGGTGCAGCGGGCGGCCATGGCGATTCAGGGGCCAAAGGTAGCCTTGATGCCGTCGAGCCCAGGAGGCGCTGAAGGACCGGCGGGAGATGGCGGAACCAGCGGCTCCGCCGGCCGAAGCGCAGCCGGAGCTCCAGATGGCTGCAGTTGAAGACAGACGCCAGACAACAAAGTGAACACCGGAGGGAGTGAGGAGGCCAACTGGAACAGAGGGACGGAGCGGAGACGGAGGAGTGCAGTCCAGAGGTGAGGGCAGGCTGACGAGGGACCAAGGTGTAAACGGAGGCAGGGTGGAGACTGGTGGACTGATGGGCAACGGTGGAGGAAAGGGAGGTTGGAGCCAGGGTGAAGGTAATTGACAAGAGGGCCGAGGTGGAGATCTGGGTGAGGTGGCTTGAGGCGGAGGTGCAGTGCAGACATAAATGGGAGGAGGCGGGAGAGGGAGGCAGGGAGGGAAAACAGTCTTTGGGCTGGAGAATTCCATAACAAAATTCGTAATAGGAGTTGGCTCGTGAGAGGCTGGAGCAGCTGGCTCGGCGGCGGCGGCGGCTGGAGCTGAGGGCTCGGCCTCGGCTGGAGATACGGGCTCGGCGGCTGAGACTGGAAATACGGGCTTGGCGGCTGAGACTGAAGATACGGTCTTGGCGGCTGAGACTGGAGAAATTTGCTCGGCGGCTGGAGCAGGGGGCCAGTCCATTCCCTCAAATACAATTAAAATTCCCGTAGGAACAGGAGCGGGCTCGGCGGAGACTGGAGAACTTGGCTCGGCGGAGACTGGAGAGGACTTGGGCTTTCTCTTCTTCCTCCTCCTTCTGGACCCAGCAGTGGAGTGTGGATCCAGCATGGAACAGGCAGAGCGTTCGCTGGAGGGGTATGCGGAGGAAGACGGTGGCTGACTGACTGGCCCGGCCAACCTTGTTTCTGGATGGACTAGAGACAAACACCCATCCTGAACCCAATCAAAGAATTTGGAGTCATTTAACCACAAAATGGAATTGATAGTTTCGCTTAAGGAGAAACAATAATCATGTTCACCAAAACGGATAGTGTCATCATCTAGTCCATCCAGAAACAAGGAGATTAAACATGCATCAGGCCAGTCTCACTGCCTTTATATTGCACTCACTCCATTCACTCCTCGTCGGTTCTCTGTTGTGTTAATGTGTATGTTTGGTGTTCCTGCTCTTTGTTTTATTAAAGTATACTACTTTGCTGTGGAAATCTGTATCTGCCTCGTCTCTGCACCAGCAACCGTAACAGAAGAACCGACCTTTAAACTGCTGGATTTCCACAACATGGAGGGATTCTCGGTCTCCCAGGCTCCAACTTCTCCCATGCCTCACACAACAACTCTGTCTGCTGGCGATCGCCTCATCGGGCTCCTACAGGTGGGTCGTTCGCTGGAGCGGTATGTGGAGGAGTTCATTGAGCTTGCTTTTTTGTCTGACTGGCCTGAAGCATTTTTGATCTCCCTGATTCTGGATGGATTGGATGACTACACTATCCGTTTAGATGAACCTGATTATCGTTTCTCCTTAAGCGAAACTATCAATTTAATTTTGTTTAAATGGCTCCAAATTCCTCGTTGACAAGGTTCAGGATGAGTGTTTGTCTCCAGTCCATCCAGAAACACGGTTGGCCGGGCCAGTCAGTCAGTCTCCGTCTTCCTCCGCATACCCCTCCAGCGAACTCCCTGCCTGTCCCATGCTGGACCCACACTCCTCTACTGGGTCCAGGAAGTGGAGGAGGAGGAAGCAAGCCGCTCCAGTCTCTCCAGAGCCCGCTCCAGTCTCTCCAGAGCCCGCTCCAGTCCTCTCCAAGCCTGCCACTCCAACCCAGTGCGAGCCGCCAGATGATGCGGTCTGGCTTATAGACTTTCTCTCCAGAGCCCGCTCCAGTCCTCTCCGAGCCTGCCACTCCAACCCAGTGCGAGCCGCCAGATGATGCGGTCTGGCTTATAGACTTTCTCTCCAGAGCCCGCTCCAGTCTCTCCAGAGCCCGCTCCAGTCCTCTCCGAGCCTGCCACTCCAACCCAGTGCGAGCCGCCAGATGATGCGGTCTGGCTTATAGACTTTCTCTCCAGAGCCTGCTCCAGTCTCTCCAGAGCCCGCTCCAGCCCTCTCCGAGCCTGCCACTCCAACCCAGTGCGAGCCGCCAGATGATGCGGTCTGGCTTATAGACTTTTTCTCCGAGCTCTCCGCTCCAGTCTCAGCCGCCGAGCCCTCTTCTCCGGTCTTCGCCGCCGAGCCCTCAGCTCCAGCCGTCGCTGCCGAGCCCTCAGCTCCAGCCGCCGAGCCTGCCGCTCCAGCCGCCGAGCCAGCCTCTCCTATTATGAACTTCATTATAGAAGTCTCCAGCCCTAAGACTGTTTACCCTCCCTGCCTCCCTCTCCCACCTCCTTCCAAGGCTTCGGCCCCTGACCCGCCATGGCTGCCCTCGGCCCCTGACCCGCCATGGCTGCCCACCCCCCTCCCGGTTGTTCTATCTATGGCACGAGGACGCGCCTACTGGGAGGGGGAGGTACTGTTACAGATCCCTTGTTCCCCTGGCCTCCATATCCCATGATCCTCCTGTTCTCCACACCTGCACTCACTTCCCTCGTCATCTCCCCATCATCACTCATCACCTGCACCTGGACTTGATTATCCTCACTGCCTTTATATTGCACTCACTTCATTCACTCCTCGTCAGTTCTCTGTTGTGTTAATGTGTATGTTTGGTGTTCCTGCTGTTTGTTTTATTAAAGTATACTACTTTGCTGTGGAAATCCGTATCTGCCTCGTCTCTGCACCAGCAACCGTAACAACTTTTACATGGTGTCAATAGAAAATATCGCTATTTTCACCTAGTATAAATAGCATATTGTGAAAATGCTGTTATTGTCATTTAGTATAAATAGGATGTATTGGTATGTTCACTTAGTGTAAATAGCATCTACAGTAGGGGTGTCAAACTTATTTTAGTTTGAGGGACGGACTGGAAAGAAATGAACCATATGCGGGCCGAATTACCTTCTTATAATAACCTTAGTGCGCTGATGATTGCATTAATATTAAACATATGAACAACAAATTAATTTGCAAGAAAACTGCATTGTTTTTTTTACAGTGAAAAAAACTATTCAATTTTTAAAATTTTTATTTGCATCTTTTTTTTTATCATGGCCAATTTCAATTTTTATAAGAAGCACAACGTCTGATTCTGATACTGGTTGCAGATTTTTTTTTAAAGCAAATTTATTTATTTTTTCACAGGCCAAACTGGCCTTAAACAAATATATCTTTGATATTACAGGCAAACACTGGCATTTGGATATTAGAGGCATTTTTATCATAGTCAAAGATGTTATGCACATGAGCATGAGCAGTTGTTTTTAATTTAAATTATTGATTAATTTCAAGATTAACAGCAAACACTAGGTCTGGTCTGACTTTAGCTTTGTGAAATTATGCTACATAACAAAACAAAATCAGCAGACGGATTGAATGAAAATTACTACTTTATATGGAGATAAGAGGAAACGCCACCAAAACTTTTCTTAAAACAGCTGCCTTCTGAGATATATTCATATCAATCCCACTGTAATATTTATATTATTCTCCCTATTTATCGCGAACAGTGAGCTTGTGCATGGTACAGTAGTTCCTCTGCTGGCGGGTCTGTTCTCTTTGTGTCCGTATTCAGTGTGTTAAAGTCCTGCTTACATACTTCGTAAATACACAGATACAATTTTGGGAAAATATTACAAAGCAGTTTGTTTGCAAGCCCAGAATAATAATAATAATAAAAAAAAAAAAAACCCAGCTTAAAAGCGTTTTTGGCCCCTGGACTAGTGCATCTCTATGTTTTATTATAGTTCAAATCAGATTGGACACCGGGCTGTAAGTTTGACACCCCTGACATTTGCACTGTAAATTGTTTTATTTACTATGGTCTAATAAATTTAACCTCAATAAAGGTTAGCCTGGGATGAACGCAAATTCCCATGATAAACCTCTGGGATTTTGGAGCACCAAATTGTAACAATAGGTCAACGTAACTATTGCATTCTTTAATTGATTCCCTGTCTTATTCTGCACTCTAGTGGGTAATATCGAACATGCTGCTAACCCTGCCCAATAAATACTTTTAATGTTATTAACAATCCCATTAAGTTCAAGATAAAATAGATTCCATGTGAAACCACAAAATGTTTTAAAAGCACTGATTTATCATTTAAATTTTTTTTTTTTTTCATATATTCAATGATGTGATGGTAATGACACATTTACTTCACATAGTTAAGAAAATGGCAAAAAAATCATAATTTCCCTTATCTTATGGTCTCGACCAAGCTCATAACGTCGCTCCTGACTTAAGGACTGATAATTTGATGTATTCCAATTAGTAAAATTTGGAATTTTAATTTTCAAAATTGCAGCAACCCAATTTGGCCCTTAATCTGAGAAATGGCAATATATATTTATATAAAATAGGAAAATGTTTGTTAAAACCACTTTAAAAAAAGATCTCCATTTCTCAATTTCATTCAAAGTGATAAACATGAAAAATGTGCCTGGGTTTAGTGGACGATTGCTGCCATCTACTGGAAAGTAAACACTTTTTATTTTTTTAAATAACATGATTTTTTAACTACAGTCACTAGATGGCTAAAGAATTAATCAGTGGTTCACGTTATAAAATCATTATTATACAATAAAAAATGACTATCAAATTTTAGCATTTTTGCACTGAATTGGAAATATTTTTGAAAAATACAATTAATTACAAGGCCGTAGAGAACAGTGCACAATTTGCAGACTTATATACTGAGGTTTTAATAACATTATTTTAATATAGTCAGTCTGGAGTTAAAGTGGGCCAGTCTAAGGCATGAAACTCCAGGGCTGAAAATGAGTCCCACTGCGGCCCTTGTCAGTGTTGCTGATGCAAAGTAGGCCCTTTGTTACCAAACACCACATGACTAAATTAGGATACAATTATGAGTCATTTGTAAACATTATACTGTTGGTTACTTTAAAACTAACCTTCATCTGGGAGATCACAGGGATATGTGAATATTTGTTCTGATTGCTAATTCAAAACAAAGGCGAAGCTCGATGACACCTTGATTTCATGGAATCATGGGATGTATTGTCTTCATGTCTACAGCCAGTGGAAAAGAATCGGGACGGGACTCGGAAATCATGTTTATGGAGAGATTATTAACGTTACTGTAGTATGAAGCAGAGCAGGACCGAATACTGCGAGAGCAGTAACGAGCCCACTGGAGCGATTACTAATGAGAGACGAGTGCGACACACAGCTTGGCGGCAGCGGATCTTTTATTATGCCACAGTCACCACTTCCGCTTCTTTCAGTCATGTGCACATTGTTACGTATGCAGGTAGAGAGATGAGGCTGATACGGATTTCCAATACAACAGCAAAACTTTTAATAAACAGAAGGAAAAGAACACCAAACATACACTTAACTTAAACAGAGAACGGACAAGGAGTGCAGGTAGTGAGTGCCATATAAAGGGAGTGATGATAATAGAGTCCAGGTGCAGGTGATGCGTGATGATGAGGAGCTGACGAGGGAAGTGAGTTCAGGTGAAGAAACAGGAGGATCATGGCAAATGGAGTCCAGGGAACAAGGGATCCGTGACAGTACCTCCCCCTCCCGGTAGGCGCGTCCTTGCGCCGTAGATGTAACACCGGGGAGGGAGGGTGGGTGCCCTGGAGACCTCATGCCGGTGCAGGGAGAGGCATGGGTAGGAGTGGAGGTCCAGGGCGGGTCCATGAGCCATGGCGGGTCAGGTGCAGCGGGCAGCCATGGCGGGTCAGGAGCCTTGGGTGGCCATGGCAAAGACCCACCCACATGGGTCTCCACCACATGTCCCCCACCCATGGGTACCTGGCCCCCCCAAAAAAAATACTTGGGGAGGTTTAGGATAGTTACGAGGAGTCCCAGAAATATCATGGATATGTGGGTGGAGGAGCATGGAGCTGGCTCGGCAGCTGAGACTGGAGCGAAGGGCTCGGCGGCTGAGACTGGAGCGGAGGGCTCGGCGGCTGAGACTGGAGCGGAGGGCTCGGCGGCTGAGACTGGAGCGGAGGGCTCGGCGGCTGAGACTGGAGATGAGGGCTCGTTGGCGGCAGAGACTGGAGATGAGGGCTCGTTGGCGGCAGAGACTGGAGATGAGGGCTCGTTGGCGGCAGAGACTGGAGATGAGGGCTCGTTGGCGGCAGAGACTGGAGCTGAGGGCTCGGCGGCGGCAGAGACTGGAGCTGAGGGCTCGGCGGCGGCAGATACTGGAGCTGAGGGCTCGGCGGCGGCGGCGGCTGGAGCAGAGGGCTCGGCGGCGGCTGGCGGCCAGGAGTAGGCAGGACCGTTGAAGTGGTATGTGCAGGATTCTGGGGTGAGGTGAGCTGGCGATGCCTGATATGTTGCTGATGGGGCTGGACTGGGACTCTGGTTCCTTTGAATTTTACTGACTTCAAAGGTAGAACCATTTAAGGAGAGAATTAAATTTAGAGAATCAACTTAGGAGAAATTACAGGCTGGTTCGTTGTAACGAATTACGTCCCGGTCCAGTCCCATCAGAAACACAACGTTAATACAGGCATCGGTCCAGCTCACCAAATTGGAAACCTCCAAAAACTCCTCCATATACCTCTCCAACGGCCGGCCACCCTGTCGCCCTGCCGCAAACGGCAAAGTCTTTTGTCCGCCTGGAGAGGCCTCGGGGGTAAGGGAACAAGGAAAATACCCATCCTTTGCTTCGTGGATATCCGGTCGGTTTAAAGGTCCGTTCTTCTGTTACATATGCAGGTAGAGAGATGAGGCTGATACGGATTTCCAATACAACAGCAATACTTTTAATAAACAGAAGGAAAAGAACACCAAACATACACTTAACTTAAACTTCGCTCAGCGGCTACTATGAGACACTTGTTGCACATTGCAGAAAGCTAAATCGATATTAGTCATGGTAAAACATGGTACTCGCGATAAATCAAGAAAACGAGATTCAAACAAAAAGTCTTAGGGCCAGATTTACTAACAGCTTGTGCCAGCGCAAACCCTCTTTTGGCATTAAAAAACTACTGTTGGGATTTACTAAAGACACGCAGTATAAAATTAGCGCTGAAAACGCACAGACTGAGTTGTTTGCAGCTGACCTTATTGCATATGCATTATTAGCCGTTTCCCTTTCAGATGCAAAACTTAAGGGAGGAGAGTATTTAAATGAATCACACAATGCGATTTACTAATGTTTGCGCTCGTCAATTTACTGGTATTATTATTATTTAATGCCCTAAAAAAGCATGTCTGAACCCATTTTGTAACATGGCTGCAACTGTTGCTGTTAGGACTCACCGCAGAGAACAGAGAGTGTGTGGTAGAAGGATTATTAATTTCTTTGAAATGCCAGCGTTAGACCTTATCCGAACATATCATTTGCCAAGCTATGTTGGCCTATAGGCCAACATGGCTTGGCAAACTATATTATACAGTATATGCGTATGTGTTTGTCAGATTACATGTTAAGTTGCGCCTGTGTCGACCCGCACCTGATGAGAACATCAGCATTAGGATTCAGCTCTGTTTATTTGTGACCCCACTCTAATTTGCACTGCTCTTGGTAGATTGTGTTAGTCATTATGTAAATGTTCTTTAATTTGCATGTCAGCAGATCACGTGCAAAACTTGCCACTCCCATCAACACATTTGTGGAATTGCGCTCTCACGCTAATTTGCCCTGTTTAGTAAATCTGGCCCTTGATGTGTTTAGCAATATAACATGATGAGTTGAATGAATGTATCCAAACAGTTGCTTCCCTTTCTAATAAAACTCATAATATACAGTACTAAAGTGTCTTTGATGTTTCCATGGTTTTTCGACAAAATAAAATGGGAAATCGAAGGTAATGATGTAATTGATATGCAACACACAGACACGGTGTGTGTCCTCGTTAAAACAGCTTATTTCTCTGGATTTTGAATTTCTTGGGAACATTTGGGATAATGTAAGTACACAAGTCAACAAAAAATAACATTGTTTTAGTGGTTTTTATTTTAAATCTAAAAATCCTACATATTTGTGCCTTTAACTGGTTGCATATGTTAGATTTATTGTATGACTCAGGCAATAAACAAAGCTGTTGCTTTCAAACATTGTTTACTAATCAAGTCTGTAATGGTGAAGGAATCAATCAAATTGATGGAAGGTTTGCGAAGAAATTTCATGCTCCCTTGTATTTTGTAGTATTTTCAAAATACAAAAATACAGTAGTTTATTTTGATACATGGTGTGGATGCTGTATTTTGTAGTGTATTGTACGGACCTTAGGTCATTTATTAGCTCAGTTTAATTGTTGCAGGGAATAAGAATTGAATCAGCTGTAAATGATTCACTGTAAATGATTCAGAATTAATATTTAACACTTTCGTCCAGCGAAAATTGAGGTTAGAGTATTTTACCAATTCTGGATAAAATATTATTCTGTGGCCAACAGTAACAATATTTTATTATGATTATTATTATTATTATTATTATTATTATATTATTATAAGCAAGAGGTAACTTGATCTTTTACGTTTAAGGCAGTAATTTGACACACAGCACAAGAAACTCGTATATGTGAAAATATCAAAACAAGATTTATTGACTACTTCTAATGATTACAGGAAACTAAGGCTAAACACACACACACACACACACACACATACATACATGCACACATTCGCGGAGTTGATGAGTTATGAAAAGTCCCAAGTTCAGTGCTAACTTAACTCATAACCTGAGGAAAATCACAAAAGCAGAGCTTTGGCTTGATTCTTTAGGTTTAAAGGAGTTTCACCAGTTTCCAGCAAGAGAGAGAAGTTTGCTTGCACCTGCGTTTGCTCTGACAGCTGAGGTAGTCGGGTTGTTCCGTGACTCGTGTACAGCGGAATCCCGTTCTGGATTGGCTGTCTTTCAGGTGACGTCTTCTCGGGAAAGCCCTGTGGGTTGCGCGGAAGCTTTGAAGGATGCTGCTGGCTGGTGCAACGCGCTGTTCTGAGCGTCTGGCTTGAGCGGCTCTCTTCTTGGGAGACTTTGGTCAGATATTTCACAGAGGTTTGCGGAGTCTGGATGTGACGGCTGTTGAATGATCAGCGGCGCGGCTCGTGGTTGAAATCGGCGACTGTTAGATGGAAAATCAGTCCCGGTCAATCAGTTCTCAGTGACCCATGCGACTTTTCCGCCGTGGTCAAAGTAGCGGTGCTTCGGCTACTGGGCCTCAACAACTGTGCTTCAGTCCGACTTCTGGCGATTTCTGACCTATTTCTGATGATTTCTGACTGACTTCTGACGTTAGCTTGTTCGGACAGCATAGTTTTAAAGGAGCAATTTCGGCTCCATCCTTCAGATGCGATCCTCCAATGAGACGTTGCTACGGAGATTAGACACGCCTCGTCTATTGTCTATTGATCACATCGCGTGATATCTGCAGAACATTCTCCTGTTTTATTAACAACTTTATAAAGTTTCTTAATATTTTCCTGATACTGAATTTCAATGTTTCATTCACACAGAATTACAGAGAATTATAAATTCTGCATTTAGAGCTCAAACAAGACACACTTCTTACACACATATTACTAGACTGACCTAATTAAAAACAATGATTACAAGAGAAAGAAAATGCATATGGGAATACAAACATATAATGCATTGACTCATATATACATAACATATTAGTAATCCCATCATATCATGCGTTATTCTAGATATAGTTAATATTTTAACAGATAAACAATTGTCCCCTTTTGAGATTCAAGATTGAGTCCTTAAGCATAGTTTACACTTTGACCGGAGTCACGAGTGACCGGGTCAGGATGGATTGCTCACACAAGGGAGGTATTGATAGGACAGATTCGTCTTTAAATCCGTTGATGAGTGTTTACCTGTTCCGTCCGATAATACAAGAGGGTTTTGTGAGAGAATCAATAGATTTAATGTGATCAGATCCACGTGATGGGTTCTGATTAGTTTATTGCTGATGAGCTAAGAAGTCCTTTAGACAGAGTCCTTTGTTAAAAGAAGTCACGTCATCACTTCTGTTAAGGCTATGTGTTTCCTGTCAGGAAATGGATCTTTTGGACCAAATGAAGCTTTGTTCAATCATGTTGTTCATTGATAAAGTCCTTGGTAAGTTCTGTCGAGCGAGGCCCTACAGTATTTTGATACATTTAAAATTAAGGTATGTGGTATTTTATTTTAAAATACATTTTGTTGTATTTTTGCCCATCACTGCCGTACATACATTTTCAATAGAGGGACAGAAAGCTCTCGGACTAAATCTAAAATATCTTAAACTGTGTTCTGAAGATGAACGGAGGTCTTACAGGTTTGGAACGACATGAGGGTGTCATTAATGACATAATTTTAATTTTTGGGTGAACTAACCGTTTAAGGACCTAATTTTTAAATAGGGCCAGTAACAGCTTCTGATTTTATTTCAAAAATTTAAGGCCCCGATATACTTCATATAAAATCAAAGAACCAACTAGTGCGATGTCATTTCAAACAAAATCAAGCCAAAATGAAGTTTGTTTGGAGTTTGTTCCAGGAGTTCGAAACATCTTATCTAAGCCAATTTTCCTAAAAAATCGATTCCGACAGATAAACACCTTTGAACTGCCATTGGTTGCCATTGCCATTGAACACTATAGGTAGGTGTGTTTTGGGGCTCTGCTTTCTTTGATGTTTCTGTGTGAATCTTCTCTGGTTCTTCAGTGCAATCTATTGTATAAAGTGTGTGGGATTACAAATTTAATAATCTGTTTAAGATCTGTTGATCCTACATACTGGCATCACCTCACATGAATTACTAAGGTGAGGTATATTGTGTTTTCCATTTTGAGGTAAAGATAATGACATAAGGAGATCAAGGCAGGCAGCCCAGATGTCTGAGACATTAACCTTTTGTCTTCCTGACCATTTGGCATGACAAGCTCAAGATACAGCGGTGCTTTTGTCTCTATGATAATGTAAAGGTATGGGTGATACTGTCAGACTGATTGGATTAGCACCTATGCATTTGAATGACACATTTATGCTGATTAGATCATGGCTGGGAAATGTAGGGAATGATCTGATTCCTGCACTGCATTTGCATCCTTTGTTTAGATTGTCCACACCTCTACTCTATGTATCCCTCCCCCTTTGAATGTATATGAACTACCAAGTACTAGTGATGGGAAGTTCGGTTCTTTTCCGCGAACCGGTTCTTTCAGACAGTTCAATTCAATAAACCGGTTGAAAAAAACGGTTCACCGGTTCTTTTACGCTCCAACGTAATGACGTCATCCTCGATGACGTCGTCTATCGCGGGCCGGGTTGAAAAAACAAGTGATTCAAATATATAAAGTTAGTAATCATAACATCAGTCAACTAAAACATTATAATGTTAAGTGTTTCTTAAAATTTAGTTTTGCATCTAAAGCATCCAAACACATATACAGGCAGTGATGTGCAAACAAAGTTTTACAGTTATAAAGTGAATAAATTAGTCTTCATCAGCGCAGAAACCATGATCCTCTTACATTATGATTAAATAAACTTACGTTTCGCCAGATTGGCCCCTCATTCGAGTCCTCTCATAGCATCAGTTGTCCTAGTTAGCCGGTTCTGTGATGTTACTGTTCGGTAGCTTCAGATTATGGGGGCGGATTCGTGCCATTGTTTACCAACCAAAGGAAACAGTCGTGTACTTTTTACGTGTGAGAAGGGGTACGTCGCAGCACAGACGCGTGAGACCAACGCCGGAGAAAGGGTACGTCGCATCACAGACGTATGAGGTGTCGTTTCTCTATTTACGATGCTAACTAAGCAATCAGTCGTGTCAATCGTCGCGTACCTTGCCGTGAGCAGAAGCCGTGACCAATGACGTGTGATAAGAAGCGTGACACTTTCGTCGCCC
Source organism: Chanodichthys erythropterus (assembly GCF_024489055.1). Taxonomy (NCBI): domain Eukaryota; kingdom Metazoa; phylum Chordata; class Actinopteri; order Cypriniformes; family Xenocyprididae; genus Chanodichthys; species Chanodichthys erythropterus. The sequence continues at coordinate 60,854,634 of NC_090232.1, read as the reverse complement.
CCCTTCTCGCCTGAGAAACCGTGTGAGAAGCTACGTGACGTCTGCGCTGTGACGTCTGAAGTAAGTTTTGCCAGTTGTTATTTTGTAAATTGTCTGAAGTTCTGTAAATTAGTGTTTTTGCTTTGTTTTGAGCAAAAAGAAAACACATTTAACGCACCTCAAAATCGCTGAATATTTCTCCATTCCTAATTTTGTTTAAATATGTTGACGAAAACATGACCTAACGTACACTATTAGCCAATCAACTGACATTAAAAGATGTGCTATTGCTTAACTTGAAAATGCCTGGGCTTAATGTCCTAAAATGACAACCAGAGACAACTAATCAACACATTTCTCCTGTCATAAACACTACTGCTAAGATAATGACAGCATTATCCAAGTAAAACATATTGTTACAGAGTTTTGTCCCCCATAGAAATCCTTTATAAAACAAAACAAAACAAACAAACAAACAAACAAAAAATGCATGATGCATTAAATACAGTTAAATTAAAAGACCAAATTCGAAAATATAGCTGCGAGCAGCGATGGCGGGCCCAAGCCCGGTGGCACCGCCACCCCGGTGGCTTCAGGGCAACTGTGCACAGCGGGCAATAGGCACTTAAAACGGTTAAACATCAAAGGACTATGTCAAATTCACTCCACATTTACTGCACTACAAGGTGCCGTTATAGAGCCCCTCTTCCCTGCCCATTTTCAAAGGATTACATGTGCCAAGTTTTAACATTATTCTGATGAATTTTGAAGCAAATCAGGTAAAAATAAGAGGGTGATCTCAATGTATGCTGAAAGTGACACATTTTCTGCTTCCAGTTGGTGGCGCTATGACTTTGAATCACAATAGTCAAATCCATGTGATCAGCCTTGTACAACGAAGACTAAGCCAAAGTTTCATCAAAATCAATTAATGTATGCAGAAGTTATAACACTTTGTTTCCCTTTTCTTGCCATAAATTCGTTGCCTCGCCACGGCCAAACCGTTTGAGATATCCAAAATCCGTTTGCAATTAAACAACTTCAATGTGTTAGCAACAAGTTAAAAAAAGCTTGGTGTAAATTGAATAAACCCTGTAGGAGTAGTAGTATAAAATTCATAGCCTGTTTTTTCAAAAAATTAACATTCAAACCAAAATAGCTGACTTCCTGTTGGTCGGAGCTAATGAATGTAAATTAGAAAATTGTCCGGCTTGATGAGAATAATATGTGTACCGAGTTTGGTGACTGTAGGAAAAACTAACCCCCACTTTTGTCAAAAGGTGGCGCTACTGAGCCCCTCCACCACGCCCATTTCTATGGCTTTGTCCATGTCTACTGGTTGACAATATTGATGTGTGTGTCGAGTTTCATGCAATTTGAAGCATGTTAAGAGCCTCAAAAACACTCAAGAATATTATTACAGTTTGACCTGTTGCCATGGCAACAATATTTCAAATATCAAAAATCCTGTCATAGGTCTACATCTGCTGTGTATTGACATTACACTGATGAAGTTTGAAGCAAATCAGGTAAAAATAAGAGGGTGATCTCAAAGCATTTTAAAAGTGATACACTTCTTGCTGCCATTTGGTGGCGCTATAACTTTGACTCACAATAGTTACATCCATGTGATCAGACTACTACAACCAACACACTCCTGAAGTTTCATAAACATCAATCAATGTATGCAGAAGTTATAACACATTTCCTGTTTCCCTTTTCTCGCCATAAATTCGTTGCCTCGCCACGGCCAAACCGTTTGAGATATCCAAAATCCGTTTGCAATTAAACAACTTCAATGTGTTCGCAACAAGTTAAAAAAAGCTTGGTGTAAATTGGATAAACCCTGTAGGAGTAGTAGTATAAAATTCATAGCCTGTTTTTTCAAAAAATTAACATTCAAACCAAAATAGCTGACTTCCTGTTGGTCAGAGCTAATGAATGTAAATTAGAAAATTGTCCGGCTTGATGAGAATAATATGTGTACCGAGTTTGGTGACTGTAGGAAAAACTAACCCCCACTTTTGTCAAAAGGTGGCGCTACTGAGCCCCTCCACCACGCCCATTTCTATGGCTTTGTCCATGTCTACTGGTTGACAATATTGATGTGTGTGTCGAGTTTCATGCAATTTGAAGCATGTTAAGAGCCTCAAAAACACTCAAGAATATTATTACAGTTTGACCTGTTGCCATGGCAACAATATTTCAAATATCAAAAATCCTGTCATAGGTCTACATCTGCTGTGTATTGACATTACACTGATGAAGTTTGAAGCAAATCAGGTAAAAATAAGAGGGTGATCTCAAAACATTTCAAAAAGTGATACACTTCCTGCTGCCAGTTGGTGGCGCTATAACTTTGACTCACAATAGTCACATCCATGTGATCAGACTCCTATAATGAACACACTCGTGAAGTTTCATAAAGATCAATATATGTATTAAGACGTTATAACACATTTCCTGTTTCCTTTTTCTCGCCATAAATTCGTTGCCTCGCCACGGCCAAACCGTTCGAGATATCAAAAATCCCCTGGCAATTTTTAATCATCAGTGTCTTGACTTCATGCTGACCGAGTTTGGTGGCGATCGGATTAATCGTCTAGGAGGAGTATATCAAATTCCAGAGCATGCGTTTTTCAAACAACCCTTAATAGCTGACTTCCTGTTGGCGTGGCGATTAACTTAGAGCGCGAAAGTTGTTCGGCCCAATGAGGTCTATATGTGTACCGAGTTTCATACTAATACGTGCAAGCATGTTTAATATATGGACCAAATTTTCAGACTTTTTTCAAGGGGGCGCTGTCGAGCCCCCCTGCCACGCCCGGGTACCAGCCTCTCCGGCGTCCTAATGGCCGCGGATTCCAATGTGTGTGCCAATTTTCAAGAGTTTTTGAGCATGTTAAGGCCCCCAAAAAGCCCCGGAAGACGAAAAAAAAAAAAAAAAAAAAATAATAATAATAAATATAGCTGCGAGCAGCGATGGCGGGCCCAAGCCCGGTGGCACCGCCACCCCGGTGGCTTCAGGGCAACTGTGCACAGCGGGCAATAGGCACTTAAAACGGTTAAACATCAAAGGACTATGTCAAATTCACTCCACATTTACTGCACTACAAGGTGCCGTTATAGAGCCCCTCCTCCCTGCCCATTTTCAAAGGATTACATGTGCCAAGTTTTAACATTATTCTGATGAAAGTGACACATTTTCTGCTTCCAGTTGGTGGCGCTATGACTTTGAATCACAATAGTCAAATCCATGTGATCAGCCTTGTACAACGAAGACTAAGCCAAAGTTTCATCAAAATCAATTAATGTATGCAGAAGTTATAACACTTTGTTTCCCTTTTCTTGCCATAAATTCGTTGCCTCGCCACGGCCAAACCGTTTGAGATATCCAAAATCCGTTTGCAATTAAACAACTTCAATGTGTTAGCAACAAGTTAAAAAAAGCTTAGTGTAAATTGGATAAACCCTGTAGGAGTAGTAGTATAAAATTCATAGCCTGTTTTTTCAAAAAATTAACATTCAAACCAAAATAGCTGACTTCCTGTTGGTCTGAGCTAATGAATGTAAATTAGAAAATTGTCCGGCTTGATGAGAATAATATGTGTACCAAGTTTGGTGACTGTAGGAAAAACTAACCCCCACTTTTGTCAAAAGGTGGCGCTACTGAGCCCCTCCACCACGCCCATTTCTATGGCTTTGTCCATGTCTACTGGTTGACAATATTGATGTGTGTGTCGAGTTTCATGCAATTTGAAGCATGTTAAGAGCCTCAAAAACACTCAAGAATATTATTACAGTTTGACCTGTTGCCATGGCAACAATATTTCAAATATCAAAAATCCTGTCATAGGTCTACATCTGCTGTGTATTGACATTACACTGATGAAGTTTGAAGCAAATCAGGTAAAAATAAGAGGGTGATCTCAAAGCATTTTAAAAGTGATACACTTCTTGCTGCCATTTGGTGGCGCTATAACTTTGACTCACAATAGTTACATCCATGTGATCAGACTACTACAACCAACACACTCCTGAAGTTTCATAAACATCAATCAATGTATGCAGAAGTTATAACACATTTCCTGTTTCCCTTTTCTCGCCATAAATTCGTTGCCTCGCCACGGCCAAACCGTTTGAGATATCCAAAATCCGTTTGCAATTAAACAACTTCAATGTGTTCGCAACAAGTTAAAAAAAGCTTGGTGTAAATTGGATAAACCCTGTAGGAGTAGTAGTATAAAATTCATAGCCTGTTTTTTCAAAAAATTAACATTCAAACCAAAATAGCTGACTTCCTGTTGGTCGGAGCTAATGAATGTAAATTAGAAAATTGTCCGGCTTGATGGGAATAATATGTGTACCGAGTTTGGTGACTGTAGGAAAAACTAACCCCCACTTTGTCAAAAGGTGGCGCTACTGAGCCCCTCCACCACGCCCATTTCTATGGCTTTGTCCATGTCTACTGGTTGACAATATTGATGTGTGTGTCGAGTTTCATGCAATTTGAAGCATGTTAAGAGCCTCAAAAACACTCAAGAATATTATTACAGTTTGACCTGTTGCCATGGCAACAATATTTCAAATATCAAAAATCCTGTCATAGGTCTACATCTGCTGTGTATTGACATTACACTGATGAAGTTTGAAGCAAATCAGGTAAAAATAAGAGGGTGATCTCAAAACATTTCAAAAAGTGATACACTTCCTGCTGCCAGTTGGTGGCGCTATAACTTTGACTCACAATAGTCACATCCATGTGATCAGACTCCTATAACGAACACACTCGTGAAGTTTCATAAAGATCAATATATGTATTAAGACGTTATAACACATTTCCTGTTTCCTTTTTCTCACCATAAATTCGTTGCCTCGTCACGGCCAAACCGTTCGAGATATCAAAAATCCCCTGGCAATTTTTAATCATCAGTGTCTTGACTTCATGCTGACCGAGTTTGGTGGCGATCGGATTAATCGTCTAGGAGGAGTATATCAAATTCCAGAGCATGCGTTTTTCAAACAACCCTTAATAGCTGACTTCCTGTTGGCGTGGCGATTAACTTAGAGCGCGAAAGTTGTTCGGCCCGATGAGGTCTATATGTGTACCGAGTTTCATACTAATACGTGCAAGCATGTTTAATATATGGACCAAATTTTCAGACTTTTTTCAAGGGGGCGCTGTCGAGCCCCCCTGCCACGCCCGGGTACCAGCCTCTCCGGCGTCCTAATGGCCGCGGATTCCAATGTGTGTGCCAATTTTCAAGAGTTTTTGAGCATGTTAAGGCCCCCAAAAAGCCCCGGAAGACGGAAAAAAAAATAAAAAAAAAAATAAATATAGCTGCGAGCAGCGATGGCGGGCCCAAGCCCGGTGGCACCGCCACCCCGGTGGCTGCAGGGCAACTGTGCACAGCGGGCAATAGGCATTTAAAACGGTTAAACATCAAAGGACTATGTCAAATTCACTCCACATTTACTGCACTACAAGGTGCCTTTATAGAGCCCCTCCTCCCTGCCCATTTTCAAAGGATTACATGTGCCAAGTTTTAACATTATTCTGATGAATTTTGAAGCAAATCAGGTAAAAATAAGAGGGTGATCTCAATGTATGCTGAAAGTGACACATTTTCTGCTTCCAGTTGGTGGCGCTATGACTTTGAATCACAATAGTCAAATCCATGTGATCAGCCTTGTACAACGAAGACTAAGCCAAAGTTTCATCAAAATCAATTAATGTATGCAGAAGTTATAACACTTTGTTTCCCTTTTCTTGCCATAAATTCGTTGCCTCGCCACGGCCAAACCGTTTGAGATATCCAAAATCCGTTTGCAATTAAACAACTTCAATGTGTTAGCAACAAGTTAAAAAAAGCTTGGTGTAAATTGAATAAACCCTGTAGGAGTAGTAGTATAAAATTCATAGCCTGTTTTTTCAAAAAATTAACATTCAAACCAAAATAGCTGACTTCCTGTTGGTCGGAGCTAATGAATGTAAATTAGAAAATTGTCCGGCTTGATGAGAATAATATGTGTACCGAGTTTGGTGACTGTAGGAAAAACTAACCCCCCCACTTTTGTCAAAAGGTGGCGCTACTGAGCCCCTCCACCACGCCCATTTCTATGGCTTTGTCCATGTCTACTGGTTGACAATATTGATGTGTGTGTCGAGTTTCATGCAATTTGAAGCATGTTAAGAGCCTCAAAAACACTCAAGAATATTATTACAGTTTGACCTGTTGCCATGGCAACAATATTTCAAATATCAAAAATCCTGTCATAGGTCTACATCTGCTGTGTATTGACATTACACTGATGAAGTTTGAAGCAAATCAGGTAAAAATAAGAGGGTGATCTCAAAGCATTTTAAAAGTGATACACTTCTTGCTGCCATTTGGTGGCGCTATAACTTTGACTCACAATAGTTACATCCATGTGATCAGACTACTACAACCAACACACTCCTGAAGTTTCATAAACATCAATCAATGTATGCAGAAGTTATAACACATTTCCTGTTTCCCTTTTCTCGCCATAAATTCGTTGCCTCGCCACGGCCAAACCGTTTGAGATATCCAAAATCCGTTTGCAATTAAACAACTTCAATGTGTTCGCAACAAGTTAAAAAAGCTTGGTGTAAATTGGATAAACCCTGTAGGAGTAGTAGTATAAAATTCATAGCCTGTTTTTTCAAAAAATTAACATTCAAACCAAAATAGCTGACTTCCTGTTGGTCGGAGCTAATGAATGTAAATTAGAAAATTGTCCGGCTTGATGAGAATAATATGTGTACCGAGTTTGGTGACTGTAGGAAAAACTAACCCCCCCACTTTTGTCAAAAGGTGGCGCTACTGAGCCCCTCCACCACGCCCATTTCTATGGCTTTGTCCATGTCTACTGGTTGACAATATTGATGTGTGTGTCGAGTTTCATGCAATTTGAAGCATGTTAAGAGCCTCAAAAACACTCAAGAATATTATTACAGTTTGACCTGTTGCCATGGCAACAATATTTCAAATATCAAAAATCCTGTCATAGGTCTACATCTGCTGTGTATTGACATTACACTGATGAAGTTTGAAGCAAATCAGGTAAAAATAAGAGGGTGATCTCAAAACATTTCAAAAAGTGATACACTTCCTGCTGCCAGTTGGTGGCGCTATAACTTTGACTCACAATAGTCACATCCATGTGATCAGACTCCTATAACGAACACACTCGTGAAGTTTCATAAAGATCAATATATGTATTAAGACGTTATAACACATTTCCTGTTTCCTTTTTCTCGCCATAAATTCGTTGCCTCGCCACGGCCAAACCGTTCGAGATATCAAAAATCCCCTGGCAATTTTTAATCATCAGTGTCTTGACTTCATGCTGACCGAGTTTGGTGGCGATCGGATTAATCGTCTAGGAGGAGTATATCAAATTCCAGAGCATGCGTTTTTCAAACAACCCTTAATAGCTGACTTCCTGTTGGCGTGGCGATTAACTTAGAGCGCGAAAGTTGTTCGGCCCAATGAGGTCTATATGTGTACCGAGTTTCATACTAATACGTGCAAGCATGTTTAATATATGGACCAAATTTTCAGACTTTTTTCAAGGGGGCGCTGTCGAGCCCCCCTGCCACGCCCGGGTACCAGCCTCTCCGGCGTCCTAATGGCCGCGGATTCCAATGTGTGTGCCAATTTTCAAGAGTTTTTGAGCATGTTAAGGCCCCCAAAAAGCCCCGGAAGACGAAAAAAAAAAAAAAAAAAAAAAAAAATAATAATAAATATAGCTGCGAGCAGCGATGGCGGGCCCAAGCCCGGTGGCACCGCCACCCCGGTGGCTTCAGGGCAACTGTGCACAGCGGGCAATAGGCACTTAAAACGGTTAAACATCAAAGGACTATGTCAAATTCACTCCACATTTACTGCACTACAAGGTGCCGTTATAGAGCCCCTCCTCCCTGCCCATTTTCAAAGGATTACATGTGCCAAGTTTTAACATTATTCTGATGAAAGTGACACATTTTCTGCTTCCAGTTGGTGGCGCTATGACTTTGAATCACAATAGTCAAATCCATGTGATCAGCCTTGTACAACGAAGACTAAGCCAAAGTTTCATCAAAATCAATTAATGTATGCAGAAGTTATAACACTTTGTTTCCCTTTTCTTGCCATAAATTCGTTGCCTCGCCACGGCCAAACCGTTTGAGATATCCAAAATCCGTTTGCAATTAAACAACTTCAATGTGTTAGCAACAAGTTAAAAAAAGCTTAGTGTAAATTGGATAAACCCTGTAGGAGTAGTAGTATAAAATTCATAGCCTGTTTTTTCAAAAAATTAACATTCAAACCAAAATAGCTGACTTCCTGTTGGTCTGAGCTAATGAATGTAAATTAGAAAATTGTCCGGCTTGATGAGAATAATATGTGTACCAAGTTTGGTGACTGTAGGAAAAACTAACCCCCCCACTTTTGTCAAAAGGTGGCGCTACTGAGCCCCTCCACCACGCCCATTTCTATGGCTTTGTCCATGTCTACTGGTTGACAATATTGATGTGTGTGTCGAGTTTCATGCAATTTGAAGCATGTTAAGAGCCTCAAAAACACTCAAGAATATTATTACAGTTTGACCTGTTGCCATGGCAACAATATTTCAAATATCAAAAATCCTGTCATAGGTCTACATCTGCTGTGTATTGACATTACACTGATGAAGTTTGAAGCAAATCAGGTAAAAATAAGAGGGTGATCTCAAAGCATTTTAAAAGTGATACACTTCTTGCTGCCATTTGGTGGCGCTATAACTTTGACTCACAATAGTTACATCCATGTGATCAGACTACTACAACCAACACACTCCTGAAGTTTCATAAACATCAATCAATGTATGCAGAAGTTATAACACATTTCCTGTTTCCCTTTTCTCGCCATAAATTCGTTGCCTCGCCACGGCCAAACCGTTTGAGATATCCAAAATCCGTTTGCAATTAAACAACTTCAATGTGTTCGCAACAAGTTAAAAAAAGCTTGGTGTAAATTGGATAAACCCTGTAGGAGTAGTAGTATAAAATTCATAGCCTGTTTTTTCAAAAAATTAACATTCAAACCAAAATAGCTGACTTCCTGTTGGTCGGAGCTAATGAATGTAAATTAGAAAATTGTCCGGCTTGATGAGAATAATATGTGTACCGAGTTTGGTGACTGTAGGAAAAACTAACCCCCCACTTTGTCAAAAGGTGGCGCTACTGAGCCCCTCCACCACGCCCATTTCTATGGCTTTGTCCATGTCTACTGGTTGACAATATTGATGTGTGTGTCGAGTTTCATGCAATTTGAAGCATGTTAAGAGCCTCAAAAACACTCAAGAATATTATTACAGTTTGACCTGTTGCCATGGCAACAATATTTCAAATATCAAAAATCCTGTCATAGGTCTACATCTGCTGTGTATTGACATTACACTGATGAAGTTTGAAGCAAATCAGGTAAAAATAAGAGGGTGATCTCAAAACATTTCAAAAAGTGATACACTTCCTGCTGCCAGTTGGTGGCGCTATAACTTTGACTCACAATAGTCACATCCATGTGATCAGACTCCTATAACAAACACACTCGTGAAGTTTCATAAAGATCAATATATGTATTAAGACGTTATAACACATTTCCTGTTTCCTTTTTCTCACCATAAATTCGTTGCCTCGTCACGGCCAAACCGTTCGAGATATCAAAAATCCCCTGGCAATTTTTAATCATCAGTGTCTTGACTTCATGCTGACCGAGTTTGGTGGCGATCGGATTAATCGTCTAGGAGGAGTATATCAAATTCCAGAGCATGCGTTTTTCAAACAACCCTTAATAGCTGACTTCCTGTTGGCGTGGCGATTAACTTAGAGCGCGAAAGTTGTTCGGCCCGATGAGGTCTATATGTGTACCGAGTTTCATACTAATACGTGCAAGCATGTTTAATATATGGACCAAATTTTCAGACTTTTTTCAAGGGGGCGCTGTCGAGCCCCCCTGCCACGCCCGGGTACCAGCCTCTCCGGCGTCCTAATGGCCGCGGATTCCAATGTGTGTGCCAATTTTCAAGAGTTTTTGAGCATGTTAAGGCCCCCAAAAAGCCCCGGAAGACGGAAAAAAAAAAAAAAATAAATAATAAAAAAAATAAATAAATATAGCTGCGAGCAGCGATGGCGGGCCCAAGCCCGGTGGCACCGCCACCCCGGTGGCTGCAGGGCAACTGTGCACAGCGGGCAATAGGCATTTAAAACGGTTAAACATCAAAGGACTATGTCAAATTCACTCCACATTTACTGCACTACAAGGTGCCTTTATAGAGCCCCTCCTCCCTGCCCATTTTCAAAGGATTACATGTGCCAAGTTTTAACATTATTCTGATGAATTTTGAAGCAAATCAGGTAAAAATAAGAGGGTGATCTCAATGTATGCTGAAAGTGACACATTTTCTGCTTCCAGTTGGTGGCGCTATGACTTTGAATCACAATAGTCAAATCCATGTGATCAGCCTTGTACAACGAAGACTAAGCCAAAGTTTCATCAAAATCAATTAATGTATGCAGAAGTTATAACACTTTGTTTCCCTTTTCTTGCCATAAATTCGTTGCCTCGCCACGGCCAAACCGTTTGAGATATCCAAAATCCGTTTGCAATTAAACAACTTCAATGTGTTAGCAACAAGTTAAAAAAAGCTTGGTGTAAATTGGATAAACCCTGTAGGAGTAGTAGTATAAAATTCATAGCCTGTTTTTTCAAAAAATTAACATTCAAACCAAAATAGCTGACTTCCTGTTGGTCGGAGCTAATGAATGTAAATTAGAAAATTGTCCGGCTTGATGAGAATAATATGTGTACCGAGTTTGGTGACTGTAGGAAAAACTAACCCCCACTTTTGTCAAAAGGTGGCGCTACTGAGCCCCTCCACCACGCCCATTTCTATGGCTTTGTCCATGTCTACTGGTTGACAATATTGATGTGTGTGTCGAGTTTCATGCAATTTGAAGCATGTTAAGAGCCTCAAAACCACTCAAGAATATTATTACAGTTTGACCTGTTGCCATGGCAACAATATTTCAAATATCAAAAATCCTGTCATAGGTCTACATCTGCTGTGTATTGACATTACACTGATGAAGTTTGAAGCAAATCAGGTAAAAATAAGAGGGTGATCTCAAAGCATTTTAAAAGTGATACACTTCTTGCTGCCATTTGGTGGCGCTATAACTTTGACTCATAATAGTTACATCCATGTGATCAGACTACTACAACCAACACACTCCTGAAGTTTCATAAACATCAATCAATGTATGCAGAAGTTATAACACATTTCCTGTTTCCCTTTTCTCGCCATAAATTCGTTGCCTCGCCACGGCCAAACCGTTTGAGATATCCAAAATCCGTTTGCAATTAAACAACTTCAATGTGTTCGCAACAAGTTAAAAAAGCTTGGTGTAAATTGGATAAACCCTGTAGGAGTAGTAGTATAAAATTCATAGCCTGTTTTTTCAAAAAATTAACATTCAAACCAAAATAGCTGACTTCCTGTTGGTCGGAGCTAATGAATGTAAATTAGAAAATTGTCCGGCTTGATGAGAATAATATGTGTACCGAGTTTGGTGACTGTAGGAAAAACTAACCCCCACTTTTGTCAAAAGGTGGCGCTCCTGAGCCCCTCCACCACGCCCATTTCTATGGCTTTGTCCATGTCTACTGGTTGACAATATTGATGTGTGTGTCGAGTTTCATGCAATTTGAAGCATGTTAAGAGCCTCAAAAACACTCAAGAATATTATTACAGTTTGACCTGTTGCCATGGCAACAATATTTCAAATATCAAAAATCCTGTCATAGGTCTACATCTGCTGTGTATTGACATTACACTGATGAAGTTTGAAGCAAATCAGGTAAAAATAAGAGGGTGATCTCAAAACATTTCAAAAAGTGATACACTTCCTGCTGCCAGTTGGTGGCGCTATAACTTTGACTCACAATAGTCACATCCATGTGATCAGACTCCTATAACGAACACACTCGTGAAGTTTCATAAAGATCAATATATGTATTAAGACGTTATAACACATTTCCTGTTTCCTTTTTCTCGCCATAAATTCGTTGCCTCGCCACGGCCAAACCGTTCGAGATATCAAAAATCCCCTGGCAATTTTTAATCATCAGTGTCTTGACTTCATGCTGACCGAGTTTGGTGGCGATCGGATTAATCGTCTAGGAGGAGTATATCAAATTCCAGAGCATGCGTTTTTCAAACAACCCTTAATAGCTGACTTCCTGTTGGCGTGGCGATTAACTTAGAGCGCGAAAGTTGTTCGGCCCGATGAGGTCTATATGTGTACCGAGTTTCATACTAATACGTGCAAGCATGTTTAATATATGGACCAAATTTTCAGACTTTTTTCAAGGGGGCGCTGTCGAGCCCCCCTGCCACGCCCGGGTACCAGCCTCTCCGGCGTCCTAATGGCCGCGGATTCCAATGTGTGTGCCAATTTTCAAGAGTTTTTGAGCATGTTAAGGCCCCCAAAAAGCCCCGGAAGACGGAAAAAAAAATTAAAAAAAAAATAAAAATAAATAAATAAATATAGCTGCGAGCAGCGATGGCGGGCCCAAGCCCGGTGGCACCGCCACCCCGGTGGCTTCAGGGCAACTGTGCACAGCGGGCAATAGGCACTTAAAACGGTTAAACATCAAAGGACTATGTCAAATTCACTCCACATTTACTGCACTACAAGGTGCCGCTATAGAGCCCCTCCTCCCTGCCCATTTTCAAAGGATTACATGTGCCAAGTTTTAACATTATTCTGATGAATTTTGAAGCAAATCAGGTAAAAATAAGAGGGTGATCTCAATGTATGCTGAAAGTGACACATTTTCTGCTTCCAGTTGGTGGCGCTATGACTTTGAATCACAATAGTCAAATCCATGTGATCAGCCTTGTACAACGAAGACTAAGCCAAAGTTTCATCAAAATCAATTAATGTATGCAGAAGTTATAACACTTTGTTTCCCTTTTCTTGCCATAAATTCGTTGCCTCGCCACGGCCAAACCGTTTGAGATATCCAAAATCCGTTTGCAATTAAACAACTTCAATGTGTTAGCAACAAGTTAAAAAAAGCTTGGTGTAAATTGGATAAACCCTGTAGGAGTAGTAGTATAAAATTCATAGCCTGTTTTTTCAAAAAATTAACATTCAAACCAAAATAGCTGACTTCCTGTTGGTCGGAGCTAATGAATGTAAATTAGAAAATTGTCCGGCTTGATGAGAATAATATGTGTACCGAGTCTGGTGACTGTAGGAAAAACTAACCCCCACTTTTGTCAAAAGGTGGCGCTACTGAGCCCCTCCACCACGCCCATTTCTATGGCTTTGTCCATGTCTACTGGTTGACAATATTGATGTGTGTGTCGAGTTTCATGCAATTTGAAGCATGTTAAGAGCCTCAAAAACACTCAAGAATATTATTACAGTTTGACCTGTTGCCATGGCAACAATATTTCAAATATCAAAAATCCTGTCATAGGTCTACATCTGCTGTGTATTGACATTACACTGATGAAGTTTGAAGCAAATCAGGTAAAAATAAGAGGGTGATCTCAAAGCATTTTAAAAGTGATACACTTCTTGCTGCCATTTGGTGGCGCTATAACTTTGACTCACAATAGTTACATCCATGTGATCAGACTACTACAACCAACACACTCCTGAAGTTTCATAAACATCAATCAATGTATGCAGAAGTTATAACACATTTCCTGTTTCCCTTTTCTCGCCATAAATTCGTTGCCTCGCCACGGCCAAACCGTTTGAGATATCCAAAATCCATTTGCAATTAAACAACTTCAATGTGTTCGCAACAAGTTAAAAAAAGCTTGGTGTAAATTGGATAAACCCTGTAGGAGTAGTAGTATAAAATTCATAGCCTGTTTTTTCAAAAAATTAACATTCAAACCAAAATAGCTGACTTCCTGTTGGTCGGAGCTAATGAATGTAAATTAGAAAATTGTCCGGCTTGATGAGAATAATATGTGTACCGAGTTTGGTGACTGTAGGAAAAACTAACCCCCACTTTTGTCAAAAGGTGGCGCTACTGAGCCCCTCCACCACGCCCATTTCTATGGCTTTGTCCATGTCTACTGGTTGACAATATTGATGTGTGTGTCGAGTTTCATGCAATTTGAAGCATGTTAAGAGCCTCAAAAACACTCAAGAATATTATTACAGTTTGACCTGTTGCCATGGCAACAATATTTCAAATATCAAAAATCCTGTCATAGGTCTACATCTGCTGTGTATTGACATTACACTGATGAAGTTTGAAGCAAATCAGGTAAAAATAAGAGGGTGATCTCAAAACATTTCAAAAAGTGATACACTTCCTGCTGCCAGTTGGTGGCGCTATAACTTTGACTCACAATAGTCACATCCATGTGATCAGACTCCTATAACGAATGCACTCGTGAAGTTTCATAAAGATCAATATATGTATTAAGACGTTATAACACATTTCCTGTTTCCTTTTTCTCGCCATAAATTTGTTGCCTCGCCACGGCCAAACCGTTCGAGATATCAAAAATCCCCTGGCAATTTTTAATCATCAGTGTCTTGACTTCATGCTGACCGAGTTTGGTGGCGATCGGATTAATCGTCTAGGAGGAGTATATCAAATTCCAGAGCATGCCTTTTTCAAACAACCCTTAATAGCTGACTTCCTGTTGGCGTGGCGATTAACTTAGAGCGCGAAAGTTGTTCGGCCCGATGAGGTCTATATGTGTACCGAGTTTCATACTAATACGTGCAAGCATGTTTAATATATGGACCAAATTTTCAGACTTTTTTCAAGGGGGCGCTGTCGAGCCCCCCTGCCACGCCCGGGTACCAGCCTCTCCGGCGTCCTAATGGCCGCGGATTCCAATGTGTGTGCCAATTTTCAAGAGTTTTTGAGCATGTTAAGGCCCCCAAAAAGCCCCGGAAGACGGAAAAAAAAAAAAAAAAATAATAATAATAATAATCCTTAGAAGAACAAGAGGGCCCTGCGCGAATTTTCGCTTGGGCCCTAAATATAGCTGCGAGCAGCGATGGCGGGCCCAAGCCCGGTGGCACCGCCACCCCGGTGGCTTCAGGGCAACTGTGCACAGCGGGCAATAGGCACTTAAAACGGTTAAACATCAAAGGACTATGTCAAATTCACTCCACATTTACTGCACTACAAGGTGCCTTTATAGAGCCCCTCCTCCCTGCCCATTTTCAAAGGATTACATGTGCCAAGTTTTAACATTATTCTGATGAATTTTGAAGCAAATCAGGTAAAAATAAGAGGGTGATCTCAATGTATGCTGAAAGTGACACATTTTCTGCTTCCAGTTGGTGGCGCTATGACTTTGAATCACAATAGTCAAATCCATGTGATCAGCCTTGTACAACGAAGACTAAGCCAAAGTTTCATCAAAATCAATTAATGTATGCAGAAGTTATAACACTTTGTTTCCCTTTTCTTGCCATAAATTCGTTGCCTCGCCACGGCCAAACCGTTTGAGATATCCAAAATCCGTTTGCAATTAAACAACTTCAATGTGTTAGCAACAAGTTAAAAAAAGCTTGGTGTAAATTGGATAAACCCTGTAGGTGTCACAGACACGTCAGGTTCCACCTCACTTCAGTACCCGCGCACCCAATCACCAGCGTACTAATCACCGCCACCTGAAGCTCATCACATCAGTCATCAACACCAGCACTTAAACCCCACACTCACACACACTCACTGTCCGGTCTCGTTTGTGTTACACCAGTTGTAAACTTACCTCAAGGACTCCCAAGGCGATACTTACCCAGCCTCATCATCTCCTTCGTCTCCATTGTCTCCAGTCTCCTCGTGTGCCTACCTACCAGTGTGTGTGAGTGTTTCCATCTGCCTTCTCCAGCGTCTCCCTCTTCATTCATCTGCAACAACATCAAGGACAGTATTATCTATCATTCCACCTCTGAGATCTTCCACCACTTCATTCACCACCCGTTTTGCTCTGCTGTTTGCTCAATAAACATCTTAACTGCTTTTATTCCTGCCTCCGGTGTCTCTGTTATAACAGAAGACCGGACCATAACAGCTAAGCATCAGCATGAGCCATCAGGACCCCTTTCAGGAGCTCGTGGACGTTTTACGTCGAGCACTCACCTCACAACCACCATCACCATCACCAGCACCCACCGCTGCTGCCGCTTCCGCTTCCACCGCCACGGCTGCTTCTCCAGTCTTCACCGCCAGTCCCATGGCCAAACCGGCGCCCTACTCTGGATCGGCGGAGGAATGCAGCGGATTCCTTCTGCAGTGTGAGTTGGTTCTGGAGATGCAACCGCACCTCTACCCCACCGACACGGCTAAAATAGCGTTTGTAATATCACAACTGCAAGGTAAGGCCCTTCTATGGGCGGATTCCCTCTGGACTCAAGGAAGCTCTGTCGTTAAATCATACCCTGCATTCGTCTCTCACTTCAGAGAAGTTTTCGGAAAACCCCTGACCGACTCGTCTACTGGTGAGAAATTGTACAATCTGAAACAAGGAAATAAGAGTGTTAATGATTATGCCTTGCAGTTTCGAACGCTAGCCGCAACCAGTGGTTGGAACGAACAAGCCCTCATCACCACCTTTCGACAAGGGCTGGAGCCCAACGTGCGGTTGCATCTCGCTGCATACGAGGACTCCCTAGGACTCGAACGCTTCATCCAACTCGCCATCCGCGTGGGTTCTCGTATGCAGTCGTGCCTCCTAGAGCACCAGAGCCAGCTACCAACCACCACACTCCTCCGTCGGTTCGAACCCGTCAGCTCCCCAGAACCAGCAAGTGAACCAATGCAAGTGGATAACTCCCGCTTATCTTCTACAGAAAGACAGAGACGGCTGACCCTGAATCTATGTCTATATTGTGGTTCCCCTGGGCATGTAATCTCCACATGCCCAATTCGTCCTCCTCGACCCGTGGTGAGTGCCATCATTCCCTCAATCCAAAAAATGAAACCACTCACTACTGTAGTAAACCTTACTGCTGCTAATGCTTCTATTTCAGTGGTGGCGCTCCTCGATTCAGGGTCAGCAGGAAATTTCATCTCCGGCGCCCTCTGTCGACACCTCGGGCTCAAGACCTCGCCTTCTCCGAATGTTTACAAGGTCCACTCCATCACGGGCAAACCCCTGAGCCGAAGAATGATCCGACGGATGACTGGACCACTTCAGCTGCAAGTGGGTATCTTCCACACTGAGAACATCCATCTGCTGGTTCTGGAGGAATCCACCGCTGACGTGGTTCTAGGGCGTCCATGGTTGGAACAACACAACCCCACCATCTCCTGGCGCACGGGCGAAGTCCTGAAGTGGGGCGACCACTGCTTCTACAGCTGCTTCCCAGACCTTCCTACTCCAAGATCTCCTCTCTCCAAGGACATCTCCATTAACGCAACCTCCATCGAAAGTCCTGTGGATAAGCGCTCCGTCGACATTCCACCCGATTATGCCCACTTCAGTGACGTCTTCTGCCCGCAACGCGCCTCCAAGCTTCCTCCACACCGGCCATGGGACTGCGCCATCGATCTGTTGCCGGGTGAACCAGTGCCTAGGGGACGCATATACCCCCTGTCAGTACCGGAGGAGAAGGCCATGGAGGAATATATCAAAGAGGCCCTAAACCAAGGATACATCCGCCCGTCTACTTCCCCTGCTGCTTCAAGCTTCTTCTTTGTGGCCAAGAAGGACGGAGGCTTGCGGCCCTGCATCGATTACCGCTCCCTAAACAAGATAACCGTCAAGTTCAGGTACCCACTTCCCCTCGTCCCAGCGGCCCTGGAACACCTCCGTGGTGCCACTGTGTTCACGAAGCTGGACCTCCGCAGCGCGTATAACCTCATCCGGATACGCGAGGGGGACGAGTGGAAGACCGCCTTCGTCACGCCCACCGGCCACTACGAGTACCTCGTTATGCCGTATGGCCTGGTCAACGCCCCCTCCGTATTCCAGGACTTCATCCATGAGGTGCTCCGGGAGTTTCTCCACAAGTCCGTCCTAGTGTATATAGATGACATCCTTATTTACTCCCGGAGCCTGGCCGAACATCGCCACCACGTTGCGGAGGTCCTCCAACGCTTACGGCAGTTCCATCTATTCCTGAAAGCAGAGAAGTGCTCATTCCATCAGCCCTCTGTCCACTTCCTGGGATACGTGATAGATCACAGTGGTATCCGGATGGACGAGGGGAAGGTGTCCGCCATCCAGAACTGGCCAACCCCAAGTACCATAAAAGAACTCCAACGCTTCCTAGGTTTCTCCAACTTTTACCGACGTTTCATCAAGAACTACAGCACCATCGTCAGTCCACTCACCAACCTACTCCGTCATCAGCCCAAGTCTCTGTCCTGGTCCCAATCTGCCAACGAAGCTTTTGAACACCTCAAGAAAGCCTTCACCACCGCTCCCCTCCTCGTCCACCCCAATCCAGACCTGCCATTCGTCGTTGAGGTGGACGCCTCCACCACCGGAGTGGGAGCGGTCCTATCACAGCAGCAGGGGAATCCAAGTAGGCTCCATCCATGTGCCTTCTTCTCCCGCAAGCTCAACCCGGCGGAGGTCAATTACGACATCGGGGACCGGGAACTCCTGGCTGTCAAGCTCGCCCTTGAAGAGTGGAGGCATTGGTTGGAGGGAGCTAACCATCCGTTCCAGGTACTCACTGACCACAAAAACCTCGAGTACCTAAAGGCTGCCAAACGACTCAACCCTCGCCAAGCCAGATGGGCGATGTTCTTTTCAAGATTCAACTTTACAATATCCTACCGTCCAGGCTCCAAAAATCTCAAAGCTGACGCTCTCTCACGTCTCCATGCACCCGAGGAAAAGAATGAAAACCCCGACACCATCCTGCCCGAATCCATATTTATGAGCCCCATCGAGTGGTCAGAAGAGACACTCCCCTCCTCCAATGCCTCCTCACGAACTCCGCCGGGTTGCCCCCAGGGCTTGCGTTACATCACCCGGACACGACGCACTCCACTCCTGCACTCCGTTCACTCTTCACTTGGCACTGGTCACCCGGGGGTCAATGAGACCCTCTCGCTGCTCAAACAGCGCTTCTGGTGGCCAAACATGGCCAACGACGTCAGAAGGTACGTGCAGGGCTGCAGGGAGTGCGCCATCTCCAAGAGCCCACGCCATCTTCCCACCGGCAAGCTCCATCCTCTGCCCGTTCCTGAGAGGCCCTGGTCACACCTGGGGGTCGACTTCGTCACCGACCTCCCAGAGTCTGAGGGTAACACATGCATTCTAGTCGTCGTAGACCGTTTCTCCAAGGCCTGCCGCCTCATTCCCCTGGAGGGTCTACCCACAGCCATGACCACAGCCGAGTTAATGTTCAACCATGTCTTCCGTCATTATGGAATCCCCGAGGACATTGTCTCTGATAGAGGACCTCAATTTATCTCCCGAGTCTGGAAGGCTTTCTTCTCGCTCCTGGGTGTGACCGTCAGCCTATCGTCTGGATACCACCCTCAGTCGAACGGGCAGACGGAACGGAAGATCCAGGAGATCGGCCGCTTCCTGCGTACCTTCTGTCACGGCCACCAGAACTCCTGGAACCAGTACCTGGGTTGGGCCGAGTACGCCCAGAACTCCCTCCGTCAAGCCACCACTGGATTAACACCTTTCCAATGCGTACTCGGTTTCCAACCCCCACTGTTCCCCTGGAACGGGGAACCCTCCAACGTTCCTGCCGTCGACTA
Source organism: Chanodichthys erythropterus (assembly GCF_024489055.1). Taxonomy (NCBI): domain Eukaryota; kingdom Metazoa; phylum Chordata; class Actinopteri; order Cypriniformes; family Xenocyprididae; genus Chanodichthys; species Chanodichthys erythropterus. The sequence continues at coordinate 60,834,880 of NC_090232.1, read as the reverse complement.
CTGGTTTCGGGAGAGCGAGAGGATATGGGACTCAGCTCACCACCAGTTGCAGAGAGCCCTGCGCAGGCGCAAGATGACAGCCGACCTTCGGCGCTCCCACGCTCCAACCTACCAACCGGGGCAGAAGGTCTGGCTGTCCACCAGGGACATCAGGATGCGCCTGCCCTGCAAGAAGCTGAGTCCCCGCTTCATTGGCCCATTCACCATCCTGCGACAGATCAACCCCGTCACCTACCGGTTACAACTCCCTGCACAGTACAAAAGAATTCATCCCACCTTCCACGTGTCACTATTAAAACCTCACCACCCTTCTGTTCTTCCCTCCACAGAACCTGACGTGGCAGCCGTCGAGCCCCCCCTTCCACTCATCCTGGACGATGGAACTGCTTACGTGGTACGAGAGATCCTGGACTCCCGGCGCCGTGGTGGTCTCTTGGAATACCTGGTGGACTGGGAAGGCTACGGCCCCGAAGAACGCTCATGGGTCCCCAAGAATGATATCCTTGATCCTGCTCTGTTACAGGCTTTCCACACCAACCACCCAGACAGGCCTGCCCCACGACCTCGAGGACGACCACCACGACGTCGGGGTCCTCGGCCCTCAGGAGCGGGCCGTGGGAGGGGGGGTACTGTCACAGACACGTCAGGTTCCACCTCACTTCAGTACCCACGCACCCAATCACCAGCGTACTAATCACCGCCACCTGAAGCTCATCACATCAGTCATCAACACCAGCACTTAAACCCCACACTCACACACACTCACTGTCCGGTCTCGTTTGTGTTACACCAGTTGTAAACTTACCTCAAGGACTCCCAAGGCGATACTTACCCAGCCTCATCATCTCCTTCGTCTCCATTGTCTCCAGTCTCCTCGTGTGCCTACCTACCAGTGTGTGTGAGTGTTTCCATCTGCCTTCTCCAGCGTCTCCCTCTTCATTCATCTGCAACAACATCAAGGACAGTATTATCTATCATTCCACCTCTGAGATCTTCCACCACTTCATTCACCACCCGTTTTGCTCTGCTGTTTGCTCAATAAACATCTTAACTGCTTTTATTCCTGCCTCCGGTGTCTCTGTTATAACAGTAGGAGTAGTAGTATAAAATTCATAGCCTGTTTTTTCAAAAAATTAACATTCAAACCAAAATAGCTGACTTCCTGTTGGTCGGAGCTAATGAATGTAAATTAGAAAATTGTCCGGCGTGATGAGAATAATATGTGTACCGAGTTTGGTGACTGTAGGAAAAACTAACCCCCCCCACTTTTGTCAAAAGGTGGCGCTACTGAGCCCCTCCACCACGCCCATTTCTATGGCTTTGTCCATGTCTACTGGTTGACAATATTGATGTGTGTGTCGAGTTTCATGCAATTTGAAGCATGTTAAGAGCCTCAAAACCACTCAAGAATATTATTACAGTTTGACCTGTTGCCATGGCAACAATATTTCAAATATCAAAAATCCTGTCATAGGTCTACATCTGCTGTGTATTGACATTACACTGATGAAGTTTGAAGCAAATCAGGTAAAAATAAGAGGGTGATCTCAAAGCATTTTAAAAGTGATACACTTCTTGCTGCCATTTGGTGGCGCTATAACTTTGACTCACAATAGTTACATCCATGTGATCAGACTACTACAACCAACACACTCCTGAAGTTTCATAAACATCAATCAATGTATGCAGAAGTTATAACACATTTCCTGTTTCCCTTTTCTCGCCATAAATTTGTTGCCTCGCCACGGCCAAACCGTTTGAGATATCCAAAATCCGTTTGCAATTAAACAACTTCAATGTGTTCGCAACAAGTTAAAAAAAGCTTGGTGTAAATTGGATAAACCCTGTAGGAGTAGTAGTATAAAATTCATAGCCTGTTTTTTCAAAAAATTAACATTCAAACCAAAATAGCTGACTTCCTGTTGGTCGGAGCTAATGAATGTAAATTAGAAAATTGTCCGGCTTGATGAGAATAATATGTGTACCGAGTTTGGTGACTGTAGGAAAAACTAACCCCCCCACTTTTGTCAAAAGGTGGCGCTACTGAGCCCCTCCACCACGCCCATTTCTATGGCTTTGTCCATGTCTACTGGTTGACAATATTGATGTGTGTGTCGAGTTTCATGCAATTTGAAGCATGTTAAGAGCCTCAAAAACACTCAAGAATATTATTACAGTTTGACCTGTTGCCATGGCAACAATATTTCAAATATCAAAAATCCTGTCATAGGTCTACATCTGCTGTGTATTGACATTACACTGATGAAGTTTGAAGCAAATCAGGTAAAAATAAGAGGGTGATCTCAAAACATTTCAAAAAGTGATACACTTCCTGCTGCCAGTTGGTGGCGCTATAACTTTGACTCACAATAGTCACATCCATGTGATCAGACTCCTATAACGAACACACTCGTGAAGTTTCATAAAGATCAATATATGTATTAAGACGTTATAACACATTTCCTGTTTCCTTTTTCTCGCCATAAATTCGTTGCCTCGCCACGGCCAAACCGTTCGAGATATCAAAAATCCCCTGGCAATTTTTAATCATCAGTGTCTTGACTTCATGCTGACCGAGTTTGGTGGCGATCGGATTAATCGTCTAGGAGGAGTATATCAAATTCCAGAGCATGCGTTTTTCAAACAACCCTTAATAGCTGACTTCCTGTTGGCGTGGCGATTAACTTAGAGCGCGAAAGTTGTTCGGCCCGATGAGGTCTATATGTGTACCGAGTTTCATACTAATACGTGCAAGCATGTTTAATATATGGACCAAATTTTCAGACTTTTTTCAAGGGGGCGCTGTCGAGCCCCCCTGCCACGCCCGGGTACCAGCCTCTCCGGCGTCCTAATGGCCGCAGATTCCAATGTGTGTGCCAATTTTCAAGAGTTTTTGAGCATGTTAAGGCCCCCAAAAAGCCCCGGAAGACGGAAAAAAAATAAAAAATAAAAATAAAAATAAATAAATAAATATAGCTGCGAGCAGCGATGGCGGGCCCAAGCCCGGTGGCACCGCCACCCCGGTGGCTTCAGGGCAACTGTGCACAGCGGGCAATAGGCACTTAAAACGGTTAAACATCAAAGGACTATGTCAAATTCACTCCACATTTACTGCACTACAAGGTGCCGCTATAGAGCCCCTCCTCCCTGCCCATTTTCAAAGGATTACATGTGCCAAGTTTTAACATTATTCTGATGAATTTTGAAGCAAATCAGGTAAAAATAAGAGGGTGATCTCAATGTATGCTGAAAGTGACACATTTTCTGCTTCCAGTTGGTGGCGCTATGACTTTGAATCACAATAGTCAAATCCATGTGATCAGCCTTGTACAACGAAGACTAAGCCAAAGTTTCATCAAAATCAATTAATGTATGCAGAAGTTATAACACTTTGTTTCCCTTTTCTTGCCATAAATTCGTTGCCTCGCCACGGCCAAACCGTTTGAGATATCCAAAATCCGTTTGCAATTAAACAACTTCAATGTGTTAGCAACAAGTTAAAGTTTGTAAATTGGATAAACCCTGTAGGAGTAGTAGTATAAAATTCATAGCCTGTTTTTTCAAAAAATTAACATTCAAACAAAAATAGCCGACTTCCTGTTGGTCGGAGCTAATGAATGTAAATTAGAAAATTGTCCGGCTTGATGAGATCAATATATGTACCGAGTTTGGTGACTGTAGGAAAAACTAACCCCCCCCACTTTTGTCAAAAGGTGGCGCTACTGAGCCCCTCCACCACGCCCATTTCTATGGCTTTGTCCATGTCTACTGGTTGACAATATTGATGTGTGTGACGAGTTTCATGCAAATTGAAGCATGTTAAGAGCCTCAAAAACACTCAAGAATATTATTACAGTTTGACCTGTTGCCATGGCAACGATATTTCAAATATCAAAAATCCTGTCATAGGTCTACATCTGCTGTGTATTGACATTACACTGATGAAGTTTGAAGCAAATCAGGTAAAAATAAGAGGGTGATCTCAAAACATTTCAAAAAGTGATACACTTCCTGCTGCCAGTTGGTGGCGCTATAACTTTGACTCACAATAGTCACATCCATGTGATCAGACTCCTATAACGAACACACTCGTGAAGTTTCATAAAGATCAATATATGTATTAAGACGTTATAACACATTTCCTGTTTCCTTTTTCTCGCCATAAATTCGTTGCCTCGCCACGGCCAAACCGTTCGAGATATCAAAAATCCCCTGGCAATTTTTAATCATCAGTGTCTTGACTTCATGCTGACCGAGTTTGGTGGCGATCGGATTAATCGTCTAGGAGGAGTATATCAAATTCCAGAGCATGCGTTTTTCAAACAACCCTTAATAGCTGACTTCCTGTTGGCGTGGCGATTAACTTAGAGCGCGAAAGTTGTTCGGCCCGATGAGGTCTATATGTGTACCGAGTTTCATACTAATACGTGCAAGCATGTTTAATATATGGACCAAATTTTCAGACTTTTTTCAAGGGGGCGCTGTCGAGCCCCCCTGCCACGCCCGGGTACCAGCCTCTCCGGCGTCCTAATGGCCGCGGATTCCAATGTGTGTGCCAATTTTCAAGAGTTTTTGAGCATGTTAAGGCCCCCAAAAAGCCCCGGAAGACGGAAAAAAAATAAAAAATAAAAATAAAAATAAATAAATAAATATAGCTGCGAGCAGCGATGGCGGGCCCAAGCCCGGTGGCACCGCCACCCCGGTGGCTTCAGGGCAACTGTGCACAGCGGGCAATAGGCACTTAAAACGGTTAAACATCAAAGGACTATGTCAAATTCACTCCACATTTACTGCACTACAAGGTGCCGCTATAGAGCCCCTCCTCCCTGCCCATTTTCAAAGGATTACATGTGCCAAGTTTTAACATTATTCTGATGAATTTTGAAGCAAATCAGGTAAAAATAAGAGGGTGATCTCAATGTATGCTGAAAGTGACACATTTTCTGCTTCCAGTTGGTGGCGCTATGACTTTGAATCACAATAGTCAAATCCATGTGATCAGCCTTGTACAACGAAGACTAAGCCAAAGTTTCATCAAAATCAATTAATGTATGCAGAAGTTATAACACTTTGTTTCCCTTTTCTTGCCATAAATTCGTTGCCTCGCCACGGCCAAACCGTTTGAGATATCCAAAATCCGTTTGCAATTAAACAACTTCAATGTGTTAGCAACAAGTTAAAGTTTGTAAATTGGATAAACCCTGTAGGAGTAGTAGTATAAAATTCATAGCCTGTTTTTTCAAAAAATTAACATTCAAACAAAAATAGCCGACTTCCTGTTGGTCGGAGCTAATGAATGTAAATTAGAAAATTGTCCGGCTTGATGAGATCAATATATGTACCGAGTTTGGTGACTGTAGGAAAAACTAACCCCCCCACTTTTGTCAAAAGGTGGCGCTACTGAGCCCCTCCACCACGCCCATTTCTATGGCTTTGTCCATGTCTACTGGTTGACAATATTGATGTGTGTGTCGAGTTTCATGCAAATTGAAGCATGTTAAGAGCCTCAAAAACACTCAAGAATATTATTACAGTTTGACCTGTCGCCATGGCAACGATATTTCAAATATCAAAAATCCTGTCATAGGTCTACATCTGCTGTGTATTGACATTACACTGATGAAGTTTGAAGCAAATCAGGTAAAAATAAGAGGGTGATCTCAAAGCATTTTAAAAGTGATACACTTCTTGCTGCCATTTGGTGGCGCTATAACTTTGACTCACAATAGTTACATCCACGTGATCAGACTACTACAACCAACACACTCCTGAAGTTTCATAAACATCAATCAATGTATGCAGAAGTTATAACACATTTCCTGTTTCCCTTTTCTCGCCATAAATTCGTTGCCTCGCCACGGCCAAACCGTTTGAGATATCCAAAATCAGTTTGCAATTAAACAACTTCAATGTGTTCGCAACAAGTTAAAAAAAGCTTGGTGTAAATTGGATAAACCCTGTACGAGTAGTAGTATAAAATTCATAGCCTGTTTTTTCAAAAAATTAACATTCAAACCAAAATAGCTGACTTCCTGTTGGTCGGAGCTAATGAATGTAAATAAGAAAATTGTCCGGCTTGATGAGAACAATATGTGTACCGAGTTTGGTGACTGTAGGAAAAACTAACCCCCCCACTTTTGTCAAAAGGTGGCGCTACTGAGCCCCTCCACCACGCCCATTTCTATGGCTTTGTCCATGTCTACTGGATGACAATATTGATGTGTGTGTCGAGTTTCATGCAATTTGAAGCATGTTAAGAGCCTCAAAAACACTCAAGAATATTATTACAGTTTGACCTGTTGCCATGGCAACAATATTTCAAATATCAAAAATCCTGTCATAGGTCTATATCTGCTGTGTATTGACATTACACTGATGAAGTTTGAAGCAAATCAGGTAAAAATAAGAGGGTGATCTCAAAACATTTCAAAAAGTGATACACTTCCTGCTGCCAGTTGGTGGCGCTATAACTTTGACTCACAATAGTCACATCCATGTGATCAGACTCCTATAACGAACACACTCGTGAAGTTTCATAAAGATCAATATATGTATTAAGACGTTATAACACATTTCCTGTTTCCTTTTTCTCGCCATAAATTCGTTGCCTCGCCACGGCCAAACCGTTCGAGATATCAAAAATCCCCTGGCAATTTTTAATCATCAGTGTCTTGACTTCATGCTGACCGAGTTTGGTGGCGATCGGATTAATCGTCTAGGAGGAGTATATCAAATTCCAGAGCATGCGTTTTTCAAACAACCCTTAATAGCTGACTTCCTGTTGGCGTGGTGTTTAACTTAGAGCATGAAAGTTGTTCGGCCCGATGAGGTCTATATGTGTACCGAGTTTCATACTAATACGTGCAAGCGTGTTTAATATATGGACCAAATTTTCAGACTTTTTTCAAGGGGGCGCTGTCGAGCCCCCCTGCCACGCCCGGGTACCAACCTCTGGGGCGTCCTAATGGCCGCGGATTCCAATGTGTGTGCCAATTTTCAAGAGTTTTTGAGCATGTTAAGGCCCCCAAAAAGCCCCGGAAGACGGAAAAAAAAAAAATAAAAAAAAAAAAATAAATAATCCTTAGAAGAACAAGAGGGCCCTGCGCGAATTTTCGCTTGGGCCCTAAATATAGCTGCGAGCAGCGATGGCGGGCCCAAGCCCGGTGGCACCGCCACCCCGGTGGCTTCAGGGCAACTGTGCACAGCGGGCAATAGGCACTTAAAACGGTTAAACATCAAAGGACTATGTCAAATTCACTCCACATTTACTGCACTACAAGGTGCCTTTATAGAGCCCCTCCTCCCTGCCCATTTTCAAAGGATTACATGTGCCAAGTTTTAACATTATTCTGATGAATTTTGAAGCAAATCAGGTAAAAATAAGAGGGTGATCTCAATGTATGCTGAAAGTGACACATTTTCTGCTTCCAGTTGGTGGCGCTATGACTTTGAATCACAATAGTCAAATCCATGTGATCAGCCTTGTACAACGAAGACTAAGCCAAAGTTTCATCAAAATCAATTAATGTATGCAGAAGTTATAACACTTTGTTTCCCTTTTCTTGCCATAAATTCGTTGCCTCGCCACGGCCAAACCGTTTGAGATATCCAAAATCCGTTTGCAATTAAACAACTTCAATGTGTTAGCAACAAGTTAAAAAAAGCTTGGTGTAAATTGGATAAACCCTGTAGGAGTAGTAGTATAAAATTCATAGCCTGTTTTTTCAAAAAATTAACATTCAAACCAAAATAGCTGACTTCCTGTTGGTCGGAGCTAATGAATGTAAATTAGAAAATTGTCCGGCTTGATGAGAATAATATGTGTACCGAGTTTGGTGACTGTAGGAAAAACTAACCCCCACTTTTGTCAAAAGGTGGCGCTACTGAGCCCCTCCACCACGCCCATTTCTATGGCTTTGTCCATGTCTACTGGTTGACAATATTGATGTGTGTGTCGAGTTTCATGCAATTTGAAGCATGTTAAGAGCCTCAAAACCACTCAAGAATATTATTACAGTTTGACCTGTTGCCATGGCAACAATATTTCAAATATCAAAAATCCTGTCATAGGTCTACATCTGCTGTGTATTGACATTACACTGATGAAGTTTGAAGCAAATCAGGTAAAAATAAGAGGGTGATCTCAAAGCATTTTAAAAGTGATACACTTCTTGCTGCCATTTGGTGGCGCTATAACTTTGACTCACAATAGTTACATCCATGTGATCAGACTACTACAACCAACACACTCCTGAAGTTTCATAAACATCAATCAATGTATGCAGAAGTTATAACACATTTCCTGTTTCCCTTTTCTCGCCATAAATTCGTTGCCTCGCCACGGCCAAACCGTTTGAGATATCCAAAATCCGTTTGCAATTAAACAACTTCAATGTGTTCGCAACAAGTTAAAAAAAGCTTGGTGTAAATTGGATAAACCCTGTAGGAGTAGTAGTATAAAATTCATAGCCTGTTTTTTCAAAAAATTAACATTCAAACCAAAATAGCTGACTTCCTGTTGGTCGGAGCTAATGAATGTAAATTAGAAAATTGTCCGGCTTGATGAGAATAATATGTGTACCGAGTTTGGTGACTGTAGGAAAAACTAACCCCCCACTTTTGTCAAAAGGTGGCGCTACTGAGCCCCTCCACCACGCCCATTTCTATGGCTTTGTCCATGTCTACTGGTTGACAATATTGATGTGTGTGTCGAGTTTCATGCAATTTGAAGCATGTTAAGAGCCTCAAAAACACTCAAGAATATTATTACAGTTTGACCTGTTGCCATGGCAACAATATTTCAAATATCAAAAATCCTGTCATAGGTCTACATCTGCTGTGTATTGACATTACACTGATGAAGTTTGAAGCAAATCAGGTAAAAATAAGAGGGTGATCTCAAAACATTTCAAAAAGTGATACACTTCCTGCTGCCAGTTGGTGGCGCTATAACTTTGACTCACAATAGTCACATCCATGTGATCAGACTCCTATAACGAACACACTCGTGAAGTTTCATAAAGATCAATATATGTATTAAGACGTTATAACACATTTCCTGTTTCCTTTTTCTCGCCATAAATTCGTTGCCTCGCCACGGCCAAACCGTTCGAGATATCAAAAATCCCCTGGCAATTTTTAATCATCAGTGTCTTGACTTCATGCTGACCGAGTTTGGTGGCGATCGGATTAATCGTCTAGGAGGAGTATATCAAATTCCAGAGCATGCGTTTTTCAAACAACCCTTAATAGCTGACTTCCTGTTGGCGTGGCGATTAACTTAGAGCGCGAAAGTTGTTCGGCCCGATGAGGTCTATATGTGTACCGAGTTTCATACTAATACGTGCAAGCATGTTTAATATATGGACCAAATTTTCAGACTTTTTTCAAGGGGGCGCTGTCGAGCCCCCCTGCCACGCCCGGGTACCAGCCTCTCCGGCGTCCTAATGGCCGCGGATTCCAATGTGTGTGCCAATTTTCAAGAGTTTTTGAGCATGTTAAGGCCCCCAAAAAGCCCCGGAAGACGGAAAAAAAATAAAAAAAAATAATAATAAATATAGCTGCGAGCAGCGATGGCGGGCCCAAGCCCGGTGGCACCGCCACCCCGGTGGCTTCAGGGCAACTGTGCACAGCGGGCAATAGGCACTTAAAACGGTTAAACATCAAAGGACTATGTCAAATTCACTCCACATTTACTGCACTACAAGGTGCCGCTATAGAGCCCCTCCTCCCTGCCCATTTTCAAAGGATTACATGTGCCAAGTTTTAACATTATTCTGATGAATTTTGAAGCAAATCAGGTAAAAATAAGAGGGTGATCTCAATGTATGCTGAAAGTGACACATTTTCTGCTTCCAGTTGGTGGCGCTATGACTTTGAATCACAATACTCAAATCCATGTGATCAGCCTTGTACAACGAAGACTAAGCCAAAGTTTCATCAAAATCAATTAATGTATGCAGAAGTTATAACACTTTGTTTCCCTTTTCTTGCCATAAATTCGTTGCCTCGCCACGGCCAAACCGTTTGAGATATCCAAAATCCGTTTGCAATTAAACAACTTCAATGTGTTAGCAACAAGTTAAAAAAAGCTTGGTGTAAATTGGATAAACCCTGTAGGAGTAGTAGTATAAAATTCATAGCCTGTTTTTTCAAAAAATTAACATTCAAACCAAAATAGCTGACTTCCTGTTGGTCGGAGCTAATGAATGTAAATTAGAAAATTGTCCGGCTTGATGAGAATAATATGTGTACCGAGTTTGGTGACTGTAGGAAAAACTAACCCCCCCACTTTTGTCAAAAGGTGGCGCTACTGAGCCCCTCCACCACGCCCATTTCTATGGCTTTGTCCATGTCTACTGGTTGACAATATTGATGTGTGTGTCGAGTTTCATGCAATTTGAAGCATGTTAAGAGCCTCAAAAACACTCAAGAATATTATTACAGTTTGACCTGTTGCCATGGCAACAATATTTCAAATATCAAAAATCCTGTCATAGGTCTACATCTGCTGTGTATTGACATTACACTGATGAAGTTTGAAGCAAATCAGGTAAAAATAAGAGGGTGATCTCAAAGCATTTTAAAAGTGATACACTTCTTGCTGCCATTTGGTGGCGCTATAACTTTGACTCACAATAGTTACATCCATGTGATCAGACTACTAGAACCAACACACTCCTGAAGTTTCATAAACATCAATCAATGTATGCAGAAGTTATAACACATTTCCTGTTTCCCTTTTCTCGCCATAAATTCGTTGCCTCGCCACGGCCAAACCGTTTGAGATATCCAAAATCCGTTTGCAATTAAACAACTTCAATGTGTTCGCAACAAGTTAAAAAAGCTTGGTGTAAATTGGATAAACCCTGTAGGAGTAGTAGTATAAAATTCATAGCCTGTTTTTTCAAAAAATTAACATTCAAACCAAAATAGCTGACTTCCTGTTGGTCGGAGCTAATGAATGTAAATTAGAAAATTGTCCGGCTTGATGAGAATAATATGTGTACCGAGTTTGGTGACTGTAGGAAAAACTAACCCCCACTTTTGTCAAAAGGTGGCGCTACTGAGCCCCTCCACCACGCCCATTTCTATGGCTTTGTCCATGTCTACTGGTTGACAATATTGATGTGTGTGTCGAGTTTCATGCAATTTGAAGCATGTTAAGAGCCTCAAAAACACTCAAGAATATTATTACAGTTTGACCTGTTGCCATGGCAACAATATTTCAAATATCAAAAATCCTGTCATAGGTCTACATCTGCTGTGTATTGACATTACACTGATGAAGTTTGAAGCAAATCAGGTAAAAATAAGAGGGTGATCTCAAAACATTTCAAAAAGTGATACACTTCCTGCTGCCAGTTGGTGGCGCTATAACTTTGACTCACAATAGTCACATCCATGTGATCAGACTCCTATAACGAACACACTCGTGAAGTTTCATAAAGATCAATATATGTATTAAGACGTTATAACACATTTCCTGTTTCCTTTTTCTCGCCATAAATTCGTTGCCTCGCCACGGCCAAACCGTTCGAGATATCAAAAATCCCCTGGCAATTTTTAATCATCAGTGTCTTGACTTCATGCTGACCGAGTTTGGTGGCGATCGGATTAATCGTCTAGGAGGAGTATATCAAATTCCAGAGCATGCCTTTTTCAAACAACCCTTAATAGCTGACTTCCTGTTGGCGTGGCGATTAACTTAGAGCGCGAAAGTTGTTCGGCCCGATGAGGTCTATATGTGTACCGAGTTTCATACTAATACGTGCAAGCATGTTTAATATATGGACCAAATTTTCAGACTTTTTTCAAGGGGGCACTGTCGAGCCCCCCTGCCACGCCCGGGTACCAGCCTCTCCGGCGTCCTAATGGCCGCGGATTCCAATGTGTGTGCCAATTTTCAAGAGTTTTTGAGCATGTTAAGGCCCCCAAAAAGCCCCGGAAGACGGAAAAAAAAAAAAAAAAATAATAATAAATATAGCTGCGAGCAGCGATGGCGGGCCCAAGCCCGGTGGCACCGCCACCCCGGTGGCTTCAGGGCAACTGTGCACAGCGGGCAATAGGCACTTAAAACGGTTAAACATCAAAGGACTATGTCAAATTCACTCCACATTTACTGCACTACAAGGTGCCGCTATAGAGCCCCTCCTCCCTGCCCATTTTCAAAGGATTACATGTGCCAAGTTTTAACATTATTCTGATGAATTTTGAAGCAAATCAGGTAAAAATAAGAGGGTGATCTCAATGTATGCTGAAAGTGACACATTTTCTGCTTCCAGTTGGTGGCGCTATGACTTTGAATCACAATACTCAAATCCATGTGATCAGCCTTGTACAACGAAGACTAAGCCAAAGTTTCATCAAAATCAATTAATGTATGCAGAAGTTATAACACTTTGTTTCCCTTTTCTTGCCATAAATTCGTTGCCTCGCCACGGCCAAACCGTTTGAGATATCCAAAATCCGTTTGCAATTAAACAACTTCAATGTGTTAGCAACAAGTTAAAAAAAGCTTGGTGTAAATTGGATAAACCCTGTAGGAGTAGTAGTATAAAATTCATAGCCTGTTTTTTCAAAAAATTAACATTCAAACCAAAATAGCTGACTTCCTGTTGGTCGGAGCTAATGAATGTAAATTAGAAAATTGTCCGGCTTGATGAGAATAATATGTGTACCGAGTTTGGTGACTGTAGGAAAAACTAACCCCCCACTTTTGTCAAAAGGTGGCGCTACTGAGCCCCTCCACCACGCCCATTTCTATGGCTTTGTCCATGTCTACTGGTTGACAATATTGATGTGTGTGTCGAGTTTCATGCAATTTGAAGCATGTTAAGAGCCTCAAAAACACTCAAGAATATTATTACAGTTTGACCTGTTGCCATGGCAACAATATTTCAAATATCAAAAATCCTGTCATAGGTCTACATCTGCTGTGTATTGACATTACACTGATGAAGTTTGAAGCAAATCAGGTAAAAATAAGAGGGTGATCTCAAAGCATTTTAAAAGTGATACACTTCTTGCTGCCATTTGGTGGCGCTATAACTTTGACTCACAATAGTTACATCCATGTGATCAGACTACTACAACCAACACACTCCTGAAGTTTCATAAACATCAATCAATGTATGCAGAAGTTATAACACATTTCCTGTTTCCCTTTTCTCGCCATAAATTCGTTGCCTCGCCACGGCCAAACCGTTTGAGATATCCAAAATCCGTTTGCAATTAAACAACTTCAATGTGTTCGCAACAAGTTAAAAAAAGCTTGGTGTAAATTGGATAAACCCTGTAGGAGTAGTAGTATAAAATTCATAGCCTGTTTTTTCAAAAAATTAACATTCAAACCAAAATAGCTGACTTCCTGTTGGTCGGAGCTAATGAATGTAAATTAGAAAATTGTCCGGCTTGATGAGAATAATATGTGTACCGAGTTTGGTGACTGTAGGAAAAACTAACCCCCACTTTTGTCAAAAGGTGGCGCTACTGAGCCCCTCCACCACGCCCATTTCTATGGCTTTGTCCATGTCTACTGGTTGAAAATATTGATGTGTGTGTCGAGTTTCATGCAATTTGAAGCATGTTAAGAGCCTCAAAAACACTCAAGAATATTATTACAGTTTGACCTGTTGCCATGGCAACAATATTTCAAATATCAAAAATCCTGTCATAGGTCTACATCTGCTGTGTATTGACATTACACTGATGAAGTTTGAAGCAAATCAGGTAAAAATAAGAGGGTGATCTCAAAACATTTCAAAAAGTGATACACTTCCTGCTGCCAGTTGGTGGCGCTATAACTTTGACTCACAATAGTCACATCCATGTGATCAGACTCCTATAACGAACACACTCGTGAAGTTTCATAAAGATCAATATATGTATTAAGACGTTATAACACATTTCCTGTTTCCTTTTTCTCGCCATAAATTCGTTGCCTCGCCACGGCCAAACCGTTCGAGATATCAAAAATCCCCTGGCAATTTTTAATCATCAGTGTCTTGACTTCATGCTGACCGAGTTTGGTGGCGATCGGATTAATCGTCTAGGAGGAGTATATCAAATTCCAGAGCATGCGTTTTTCAAACAACCCTTAATAGCTGACTTCCTGTTGGCGTGGCGATTAACTTAGAGCGCGAAAGTTGTTCGGCCCGATGAGGTCTATATGTGTACCGAGTTTCATACTAATACGTGCAAGCATGTTTAATATATGGACCAAATTTTCAGACTTTTTTCAAGGGGGCGCTGTCGAGCCCCCCTGCCACGCCCGGGTACCAGCCTCTCCGGCGTCCTAATGGCCGCGGATTCCAATGTGTGTGCCAATTTTCAAGAGTTTTTGAGCATGTTAAGGCCCCCAAAAAGCCACGGAAGACGGAAAAAAAAAAAAAAAAAAATATATAGCTGCGAGCAGCGATGGCGGGCCCAAGCCCGGTGGCACCGCCACCCCGGTGGCTTCAGGGCAACTGTGCACAGCGGGCAATAGGCACTTAAAACGGTTAAACATCAAAGGACTATGTCAAATTCACTCCACATTTACTGCACTACAAGGTGCCGTTATAGAGCCCCTCCTCCCTGCCCATTTTCAAAGGATTACATGTGCCAAGTTTTAACATTATTCTGATGAATTTTGAAGCAAATCAGGTAAAAATAAGAGGGTGATCTCAATGTATGCTGAAAGTGACACATTTTCTGCTTCCAGTTGGTGGCGCTATGACTTTGAATCACAATAGTCAAATCCATGTGATCAGCCTTGTACAACGAAGACTAAGCCAAAGTTTCATCAAAATCAATTAATGTATGCAGAAGTTATAACACTTTGTTTCCCTTTTCTTGCCATAAATTTGTTGCCTCGCCACGGCCAAACCGTTTGAGATATCCAAAATCTGTTTGCAATTAAACAACTTCAATGTGTTAGCAACAAGTTAAAAAAAGCTTGGTGTAAATTGGATAAACCCTGTAGGAGTAGTAGTATAAAATTCATAGCCTGTTTTTTCAAAAAATTAACATTCAAACCAAAATAGCTGACTTCCTGTTGGTCGGAGCTAATGAATGTAAATTAGAAAATTGTCCGGCTTGATGAGAATAATATGTGTACCGAGTTTGGTGACTGTAGGAAAAACTAACCCCCACTTTTGTCAAAAGGTGGCGCTACTGAGCCCCTCCACCACGCCCATTTCTATGGCTTTGTCCATGTCTACTGGTTGACAATATTGATGTGTGTGTCGAGTTTCATGCAATTTGAAGCATGTTAAGAGCCTCAAAAACACTCAAGAAAATTATTACAGTTTGACCTGTTGCCATGGCAACAATATTTCAAATATCAAAAATCCTGTCATAGGTCTACATCTGCTGTGTATTGACATTACACTGATGAAGTTTGAAGCAAATCAGGTAAAAATAAGAGGGTGATCTCAAAGCATTTTAAAAGTGATACACTTCTTGCTGCCATTTGGTGGCGCTATAACTTTGACTCACAATAGTTACATCCATGTGATCAGACTACTACAACCAACACACTCCTGAAGTTTCATAAACATCAATCAATGTATGCAGAAGTTATAACACATTTCCTGTTTCCCTTTTCTCGCCATAAATTCGTTGCCTCGCCACGGCCAAACCGTTTGAGATATCCAAAATCCGTTTGCAATTAAACAACTTCAATGTGTTCGCAACAAGTTAAAAAAAGCTTGGTGTAAATTGGATAAACCCTGTAGGAGTAGTAGTATAAAATTCATAGCCTGTTTTTTCAAAAAATTAACATTCAAACCAAAATAGCTGACTTCCTGTTGGTCGGAGCTAATGAATGTAAATTAGAAAATTGTCCGGCTTGATGAGAATAATATGTGTACCGAGTTTGGTGACTGTAGGAAAAACTAACCCCCCACTTTTGTCAAAAGGTGGCGCTACTGAGCCCCTCCACCACGCCCATTTCTATGGCTTTGTCCATGTCTACTGGTTGACAATATTGATGTGTGTGTCGAGTTTCATGCAATTTGAAGCATGTTAAGAGCCTCAAAAACACTCAAGAATATTATTACAGTTTGACCTGTTGCCATGGCAACAATATTTCAAATATCAAAAATCCTGTCATAGGTCTACATCTGCTGTGTATTGACATTACACTGATGAAGTTTGAAGCAAATCAGGTAAAAATAAGAGGGTGATCTCAAAACATTTCAAAAAGTGATACACTTCCTGCTGCCAGTTGGTGGCGCTATAACTTTGACTCACAATAGTCACATCCATGTGATCAGACTCCTATAACGAACACACTCGTGAAGTTTCATAAAGATCAATATATGTATTAAGACGTTATAACACATTTCCTGTTTCCTTTTTCTCGCCATAAATTCGTTGCCTCGCCACGGCCAAACCGTTCGAGATATCAAAAATCCCCTGGCAATTTTTAATCATCAGTGTCTTGACTTCATGCTGACCGAGTTTGGTGGCGATCGGATTAATCGTCTAGGAGGAGTATATCAAATTCCAGAGCATGCGTTTTTCAAACAACCCTTAATAGCTGACTTCCTGTTGGCGTGGCGATTAACTTAGAGCGCGAAAGTTGTTCGGCCCGATGAGGTCTATATGTGTACCGAGTTTCATACTAATACGTGCAAGCATGTTTAATATATGGACCAAATTTTCAGACTTTTTTCAAGGGGGCGCTGTCGAGCCCCCCTGCCACGCCCGGGTACCAGCCTCTCCGGCGTCCTAATGGCCGCGGATTCCAATGTGTGTGCCAATTTTCAAGAGTTTTTGAGCATGTTAAGGCCCCCAAAAAGCCCCGGAAGACGGAAAAAAAAAAAAAAAAAAAAAAAAAAAAAAAAAATAATAATAATAATCCTTAGAAGAACAAGAGGGCCCTGCGCGCTTAATTCGCTTGGGCCCTAAAAAAAAAATAATCCTTAGAAGAACAAGAGGGCCCTGCGCGAATTTTCGCTTGGGCCCTAATAATCCTTAGAAGAACAAGAGGGCCCTGCGCGAATTTTCGCTTGGGCCCTAATAATCCTTAGAAGAACAAGAGGGCCCTGCGCGAATTTTCGCTTGGGCCCTAATAAATATAGCTGCGAGCAGCGATGGCGGGCCCAAGCCCGGTGGCACCGCCACCCCGGTGGCTTCAGGGCAACTGTGCACAGCGGGCAATAGGCACTTAAAACGGTTAAACATCAAAGGACTATGTCAAATTCACTCAACATTTACTGCACTACAAGGTGCCGCTATAGAGCCCCTCCTCCCTGCCCATTTTCAAAGGATTACATGTGCCAAGTTTTAACATTATTCTGATGAATTTTGAAGCAAATCAGGTAAAAATAAGAGGGTGATCTCAATGTATGCTGAAAGTGACACATTTTCTGCTTCCAGTTGGTGGCGCTATGACTTTGAATCACAATACTCAAATCCATGTGATCAGCCTTGTACAACGAAGACTAAGCCAAAGTTTCATCAAAATCAATTAATGTATGCAGAAGTTATAACACTTTGTTTCCCTTTTCTTGCCATAAATTCGTTGCCTCGAGATATCCAAAATCCGTTTGCAATTAAACAACTTCAATGTGTTAGCAACAAGTTAAAAAAAGCTTGGTGTAAATTGGATAAACCCTGTAGGAGTAGTAGTATAAAATTCATAGCCTGTTTTTTCAAAAAATTAACATTCAAACAAAAATAGCCGACTTCCTGTTGGTCGGAGCTAATGAATGTAAATTAGAAAATTGTCCGGCTTGATGAGATCAATATATGTACCGAGTTTGGTGACTGTAGGAAAAACTAACCCCCCCACTTTTGTCAAAAGGTGGCGCTACTGAGCCCCTCCACCACGCCCATTTCTATGGCTTTGTCCATGTCTACTGGTTGACAATATTGATGTGTGTGTCGAGTTTCATGCAAATTGAAGCATGTTAAGAGCCTCAAAAACACTCAAGAATATTATTACAGTTTGACCTGTCGCCATGGCAACGATATTTCAAATATCAAAAATCCTGTCATAGGTCTACATCTGCTGTGTATTGACATTACACTGATGAAGTTTGAAGCAAATCAGGTAAAAATAAGAGGGTGATCTCAAAGCATTTTAAAAGTGATACACTTCTTGCTGCCATTTGGTGGCGCTATAACTTTGACTCACAATAGTTACATCCATGTGATCAGACTACTACAACCAGCACACTCCTGAAGTTTCATAAACATCAATCAATGTATGCAGAAGTTATAACACATTTCCTGTTTCCCTTTTCTCGCCATAAATTCGTTGCCTCGCCACGGCCAAACCGTTTGAGATATCCAAAATTCGTTTGCAATTAAACAACTTCAATGTGTTAGCAACAAGTTAAAAAAAGCTTGGTGTAAATTGGATAAACCCTGTAGGAGTAGTAGTATAAAATTCATAGCCTGTTTTTTCAAAAAATTAACATTCAAACCAAAATAGCTGACTTCCTGTTGGTCGGAGCTAATGAATGTAAATTAGAAAATTGTCCGGCTTGATGAGAATAATATGTGTACCGAGTTTGGTGACTGTAGGAAAAACTAACCCCCCACTTTTGTCAAAAGGTGGCGCTACTGAGCCCCTCCACCACGCCCATTTCTATGGCTTTGTCCATGTCTACTGGTTGACAATATTGATGTGTGTGTCGAGTTTCATGCAATTTGAAGCATGTTAAGAGCCTCAAAAACACTCAAGAATATTATTACAGTTTGACCTGTTGCCATGGCAACAATATTTCAAATATCAAAAATCCTGTCATAGGTCTACATCTGCTGTGTATTGACATTACACTGATGAAGTTTGAAGCAAATCAGGTAAAAATAAGAGGGTGATCTCAAAACATTTCAAAAAGTGATACACTTCCTGCTGCCAGTTGGTGGCGCTATAACTTTGACTCACAATAGTCACATCCATGTGATCAGACTCCTATAACGAACACACTCGTGAAGTTTCATAAAGATCAATATATGTATTAAGACGTTATAACACATTTCCTGTTTCCTTTTTCTCGCCATAAATTCGTTGCCTCGCCACGGCCAAACCGTTCGAGATATCAAAAATCCCCTGGCAATTTTTAATCATCAGTGTCTTGACTTCATGCTGACCGAGTTTGGTGGCGATCGGATTAATCGTCTAGGAGGAGTATATCAAATTCCAGAGCATGCGTTTTTCAAACAACCCTTAATAACTGACTTCCTGTTGGCGTGGTGATTAACTTAGAGCGCGAAAGTTGTTCGGCCCGATGAGGTCTATATGTGTACCGAGTTTCATACTAATACGTGCAAGCATGTTTAATATATGGACCAAATTTTCAGACTTTTTTCAAGGGGGCGCTGTCGAGCCCCCCTGCCATGCCCGGGTACCAGCCTCTCCGGCGTCCTAATGGCCGCAGATTCCAATGTGTGTGCCAATTTTCAAGAGTTTTTGAGCATGTTAAGGCCCCCAAAAAGCCCCGGAAGACGGAAAAAATAAAAAATAAAAAATAAAAAATAAAAAAAAAAATAATAAATATAGCTGCGAGCAGCGATGGCGGGCCCAAGCCCGGTGGCACCGCCACCCCGGTGGCTTCGGGGCAACTGTGCACAGCGGGCAATAGGCACTTAAAACGGTTAAACATCAAAGGACTGTCAAATTCACTCCACATTTACTGCACTACAAGGTGCCGCTATAGAGCCCCTCCTCCCTGCCCATTTTCAAAGGATTACATGTGCCAAGTTTTAACATTATTCTGATGAATTTTGAAGCAAATCAGGTAAAAATAAGAGGGTGATCTCAATGTATGCTGAAAGTGACACATTTTCTGCTTCCAGTTGGTGGCGCTATGACTTTGAATCACAATAGTCAAATCCATGTGATCAGCCTTGTACAACGAAGACTAAGCCAAAGTTTCATCAAAATCAATTAATGTATGCAGAAGTTATAACACTTTGTTTCCCTTTTCTTGCCATAAATTCGTTGCCTCGCCACGGCCAAACCGTTTGAGATATCCAAAATCCGTTTGCAATTAAACAACTTCAATGTGTTAGCAACAAGTTAAAAAAAGCTTGGTGTAAATTGGATAAACCCTGTAGGAGTAGTAGTATAAAATTCATAGCCTGTTTTTTCAAAAAAATTAACATTCAAACCAAAATAGCTGACTTCCTGTTGGTCGGAGCTAATGAATGTAAATTAGAAAATTGTCCGGCTTGATGAGAATAATATGTGTACCGAGTTTGGTGACTGTAGGAAAAACTAACCCCCCCACTTTTGTCAAAAGGTGGCGCTACTGAGCCCCTCCACCACGCCCATTTCTATGGCTTTGTCCATGTCTACTGGTTGACAATATTGATGTGTGTGTCGAGTTTCATGCAATTTGAAGCATGTTAAGAGCCTCAAAAACACTCAAGAATATTATTACAGTTTGACCTGTTGCCATGGCAACAATATTTCAAATATCAAAAATCCTGTCATAGGTCTACATCTGCTGTGTATTGACATTACACTGATGAAGTTTGAAGCAAATCAGGTAAAAATAAGAGGGTGATCTCAAAGCATTTTAAAAGTGATACACTTCTTGCTGCCATTTGGTGGCGCTATAACTTTGACTCACAATAGTTACATCCATGTGATCAGACTACTACAACCAACACACTCCTGAAGTTTCATAAACATCAATCAATGTATGCAGAAGTTATAACACATTTCCTGTTTCCCTTTTCTCGCCATAAATTCGTTGCCTCGCCACGGCCAAACCGTTTGAGATATCCAAAATCCGTTTGCAATTAAACAACTTCAATGTGTTCGCAACAAGTTAAAAAAAGCTTGGTGTAAATTGGATAAACCCTGTAGGAGTAGTAGTATAAAATTCATAGCCTGTTTTTTCAAAAAATTAACATTCAAACCAAAATAGCTGACTTCCTGTTGGTCGGAGCTAATGAATGTAAATTAGAAAATTGTCCGGCTTGATGAGAATAATATGTGTACCGAGTTTGGTGACTGTAGGAAAAACTAACCCCCACTTTTGTCAAAAGGTGGCGCTACTGAGCCCCTCCACCACGCCCATTTCTATGGCTTTGTCCATGTCTACTGGTTGACAATATTGATGTGTGTGTCGAGTTTCATGCAATTTGAAGCATGTTAAGATCCTCAAAAACACTCAAGAATATTATTACAGTTTGACCTGTTGCCATGGCAACAATATTTCAAATATCAAAAATCCTGTCATAGGTCTACATCTGCTGTGTATTGACATTACACTGATGAAGTTTGAAGCAAATCAGGTAAAAATAAGAGGGTGATCTCAAAACATTTCAAAAAGTGATACACTTCCTGCTGCCAGTTGGTGGCGCTATAACTTTGACTCACAATAGTCACATCCATGTGATCAGACTCCTATAACGAACACACTCGTGAAGTTTCATAAAGATCAATATATGTATTAAGACGTTATAACACATTTCCTGTTTCCTTTTTCTCGCCATAAATTCGTTGCCTCGCCACGGCCAAACCGTTCGAGATATCAAAAATCCCCTGGCAATTTTTAATCATCAGTGTCTTGACTTCATGCTGACCGAGTTTGGTGGCGATCGGATTAATCGTCTAGGAGGAGTATATCAAATTCCAGAGCATGCGTTTTTCAAACAACCCTTAATAGCTGACTTCCTGTTGGCGTGGCGATTAACTTAGAGCGCGAAAGTTGTTCGGCCCGATGAGGTCTATATGTGTACCGAGTTTCATACTAATACGTGCAAGCATGTTTAATATATGGACCAAATTTTCAGACTTTTTTCAAGGGGGCGCTGTCGAGCCCCCCTGCCACGCCCGGGTACCAGCCTCTCCGGCGTCCTAATGGCCGCGGATTCCAATGTGTGTGCCAATTTTCAAGAGTTTTTGAGCATGTTAAGGCCCCCAAAAAGCCCCGGAAGACGGAAAAAAAAAAAAAAAAATAATAATAATAATAATCCTTAGAAGAACAAGAGGGCCCTGCGCGCTTAATTCGCTTGGGCCCTAAAAAAAAAATAATCCTTAGAAGAACAAGAGGGCCCTGCGCGAATTTTCGCTTGGGCCCTAATAATCCTTAGAAGAACAAGAGGGCCCTGCGCGAATTTTCGCTTGGGCCCTAATAATCCTTAGAAGAACAAGAGGGCCCTGCGCGAATTTTCGCTTGGGCCCTAATAAATATAGCTGCGAGCAGCGATGGCGGGCCCAAGCCCGGTGGCACCGCCACCCCGGTGGCTTCAGGGCAACTGTGCACAGCGGGCAATAGGCACTTAAAACGGTTAAACATCAAAGGACTATGTCAAATTCACTCAACATTTACTGCACTACAAGGTGCCGCTATAGAGCCCCTCCTCCCTGCCCATTTTCAAAGGATTACATGTGCCAAGTTTTAACATTATTCTGATGAATTTTGAAGCAAATCAGGTAAAAATAAGAGGGTGATCTCAATGTATGCTGAAAGTGACACATTTTCTGCTTCCAGTTGGTGGCGCTATGACTTTGAATCACAATACTCAAATCCATGTGATCAGCCTTGTACAACGAAGACTAAGCCAAAGTTTCATCAAAATCAATTAATGTATGCAGAAGTTATAACACTTTGTTTCCCTTTTCTTGCCATAAATTCGTTGCCTCGAGATATCCAAAATCCGTTTGCAATTAAACAACTTCAATGTGTTAGCAACAAGTTAAAAAAGCTTGGTGTAAATTGGATAAACCCTGTAGGAGTAGTAGTATAAAATTCATAGCCTGTTTTTTCAAAAAATTAACATTCAAACAAAAATAGCCGACTTCCTGTTGGTCGGAGCTAATGAATGTAAATTAGAAAATTGTCCGGCTTGATGAGATCAATATATGTACCGAGTTTGGTGACTGTAGGAAAAACTAACCCCCACTTTTGTCAAAAGGTGGCGCTACTGAGCCCCTCCACCACGCCCATTTCTATGGCTTTGTCCATGTCTACTGGTTGACAATATTGATGTGTGTGTCGAGTTTCATGCAAATTGAAGCATGTTAAGAGCCTCAAAAACACTCAAGAATATTATTACAGTTTGACCTGTCGCCATGGCAACGATATTTCAAATATCAAAAATCCTGTCATAGGTCTACATCTGCTGTGTATTGACATTACACTGATGAAGTTTGAAGCAAATCAGGTAAAAATAAGAGGGTGATCTCAAAGCATTTTAAAAGTGATACACTTCTTGCTGCCATTTGGTGGCGCTATAACTTTGACTCACAATAGTTACATCCATGTGATCAGACTACTACAACCAGCACACTCCTGAAGTTTCATAAACATCAATCAATGTATGCAGAAGTTATAACACATTTCCTGTTTCCCTTTTCTCGCCATAAATTCGTTGCCTCGCCACGGCCAAACCGTTTGAGATATCCAAAATTCGTTTGCAATTAAACAACTTCAATGTGTTAGCAACAAGTTAAAAAAAGCTTGGTGTAAATTGGATAAACCCTGTAGGAGTAGTAGTATAAAATTCATAGCCTGTTTTTTCAAAAAATTAACATTCAAACCAAAATAGCTGACTTCCTGTTGGTCGGAGCTAATGAATGTAAATTAGAAAATTGTCCGGCTTGATGAGAATAATATGTGTACCGAGTTTGGTGACTGTAGGAAAAACTAACCCCCACTTTTGTCAAAAGGTGGCGCTACTGAGCCCCTCCACCACGCCCATTTCTATGGCTTTGTCCATGTCTACTGGTTGACAATATTGATGTGTGTGTCGAGTTTCATGCAATTTGAAGCATGTTAAGAGCCTCAAAAACACTCAAGAATATTATTACAGTTTGACCTGTTGCCATGGCAACAATATTTCAAATATCAAAAATCCTGTCATAGGTCTACATCTGCTGTGTATTGACATTACACTGATGAAGTTTGAAGCAAATCAGGTAAAAATAAGAGGGTGATCTCAAAACATTTCAAAAAGTGATACACTTCCTGCTGCCAGTTGGTGGCGCTATAACTTTGACTCACAATAGTCACATCCATGTGATCAGACTCCTATAACGAACACACTCGTGAAGTTTCATAAAGATCAATATATGTATTAAGACGTTATAACACATTTCCTGTTTCCTTTTTCTCGCCATAAATTCGTTGCCTCGCCACGGCCAAACCGTTCGAGATATCAAAAATCCCCTGGCAATTTTTAATCATCAGTGTCTTGACTTCATGCTGACCGAGTTTGGTGGCGATCGGATTAATCGTCTAGGAGGAGTATATCAAATTCCAGAGCATGCGTTTTTCAAACAACCCTTAATAACTGACTTCCTGTTGGCGTGGTGATTAACTTAGAGCGCGAAAGTTGTTCGGCCCGATGAGGTCTATATGTGTACCGAGTTTCATACTAATACGTGCAAGCATGTTTAATATATGGACCAAATTTTCAGACTTTTTTCAAGGGGGCGCTGTCGAGCCCCTGCCATGCCCGGGTACCAGCCTCTCCGGCGTCCTAATGGCCGCAGATTCCAATGTGTGTGCCAATTTTCAAGAGTTTTTGAGCATGTTAAGGCCCCCAAAAAGCCCCGGAAGACGGAAAAAATAAAAAAATAAAAATAAAAAATAAAAAAATAAATAATAAATATAGCTGCGAGCAGCGATGGCGGGCCCAAGCCCGGTGGCACCGCCACCCCGGTGGCTTCGGGGCAACTGTGCACAGCGGGCAATAGGCACTTAAAACGGTTAAACATCAAAGGACTATGTCAAATTCACTCCACATTTACTGCACTACAAGGTGCCGCTATAGAGCCCCTCCTCCCTGCCCATTTTCAAAGGATTACATGTGCCAAGTTTTAACATTATTCTGATGAATTTTGAAGCAAATCAGGTAAAAATAAGAGGGTGATCTCAATGTATGCTGAAAGTGACACATTTTCTGCTTCCAGTTGGTGGCGCTATGACTTTGAATCACAATAGTCAAATCCATGTGATCAGCCTTGTACAACGAAGACTAAGCCAAAGTTTCATCAAAATCAATTAATGTATGCAGAAGTTATAACACTTTGTTTCCCTTTTCTTGCCATAAATTCGTTGCCTCGCCACGGCCAAACCGTTTGAGATATCCAAAATCCGTTTGCAATTAAACAACTTCAATGTGTTAGCAACAAGTTAAAAAAAAGCTTGGTGTAAATTGGATAAACCCTGTAGGAGTAGTAGTATAAAATTCATAGCCTGTTTTTTCAAAAAATTAACATTCAAACCAAAATAGCTGACTTCCTGTTGGTCGGAGCTAATGAATGTAAATTAGAAAATTGTCCGGCTTGATGAGAATAATATGTGTACCGAGTTTGGTGACTGTAGGAAAAACTAACCCCCCCACTTTTGTCAAAAGGTGGCGCTACTGAGCCCCTCCACCACGCCCATTTCTATGGCTTTGTCCATGTCTACTGGTTGACAATATTGATGTGTGTGTCGAGTTTCATGCAATTTGAAGCATGTTAAGAGCCTCAAAAACACTCAAGAATATTATTACAGTTTGACCTGTTGCCATGGCAACAATATTTCAAATATCAAAAATCCTGTCATAGGTCTACATCTGCTGTGTATTGACATTACACTGATGAAGTTTGAAGCAAATCAGGTAAAAATAAGAGGGTGATCTCAAAGCATTTTAAAAGTGATACACTTCTTGCTGCCATTTGGTGGCGCTATAACTTTGACTCACAATAGTTACATCCATGTGATCAGACTACTACAACCAACACACTCCTGAAGTTTCATAAACATCAATCAATGTATGCAGAAGTTATAACACATTTCCTGTTTCCCTTTTCTCGCCATAAATTCGTTGCCTCGCCACGGCCAAACCGTTTGAGATATCCAAAATCCGTTTGCAATTAAACAACTTCAATGTGTTCGCAACAAGTTAAAAAAAGCTTGGTGTAAATTGGATAAACCCTGTAGGAGTAGTAGTATAAAATTCATAGCCTGTTTTTTCAAAAAATTAACATTCAAACCAAAATAGCTGACTTCCTGTTGGTCGGAGCTAATGAATGTAAATTAGAAAATTGTCCGGCTTGATGAGAATAATATGTGTACCGAGTTTGGTGACTGTAGGAAAAACTAACCCCCCCACTTTTGTCAAAAGGTGGCGCTACTGAGCCCCTCCACCACGCCCATTTCTATGGCTTTGTCCATGTCTACTGGTTGACAATATTGATGTGTGTGTCGAGTTTCATGCAATTTGAAGCATGTTAAGATCCTCAAAAACACTCAAGAATATTATTACAGTTTGACCTGTTGCCATGGCAACAATATTTCAAATATCAAAAATCCTGTCATAGGTCTACATCTGCTGTGTATTGACATTACACTGATGAAGTTTGAAGCAAATCAGGTAAAAATAAGAGGGTGATCTCAAAACATTTCAAAAAGTGATACACTTCCTGCTGCCAGTTGGTGGCGCTATAACTTTGACTCACAATAGTCACATCCATGTGATCAGACTCCTATAACGAACACACTCGTGAAGTTTCATAAAGATCAATATATGTATTAAGACGTTATAACACATTTCCTGTTTCCTTTTTCTCGCCATAAATTCGTTGCCTCGCCACGGCCAAACCGTTCGAGATATCAAAAATCCCCTGGCAATTTTTAATCATCAGTGTCTTGACTTCATGCTGACCGAGTTTGGTGGCGATCGGATTAATCGTCTAGGAGGAGTATATCAAATTCCAGAGCATGCGTTTTTCAAACAACCCTTAATAGCTGACTTCCTGTTGGCGTGGCGATTAACTTAGAGCGCGAAAGTTGTTCGGCCCGATGAGGTCTATATGTGTACCGAGTTTCATACTAATACGTGCAAGCATGTTTAATATATGGACCAAATTTTCAGACTTTTTTCAAGGGGGCGCTGTCGAGCCCCCCTGCCACGCCCGGGTACCAGCCTCTCCGGCGTCCTAATGGCCGCGGATTCCAATGTGTGTGCCAATTTTCAAGAGTTTTTGAGCATGTTAAGGCCCCCAAAAAGCCCCGGAAGACGGAAAAAAAAAAAAATAAAAAAAAAAAAAAAAATAAATAAATAAATATAGCTGCGAGCAGCGATGGCGGGCCCAAGCCCGGTGGCACCGCCACCCCGGTGGCTTCAGGGCAACTGTGCACAGCGGGCAATAGGCACTTAAAACGGTTAAACATCAAAGGACTATGTCAAATTCACTCCACATTTACTGCACTACAAGGTGCCGTTATAGAGCCCCTCCTCCCTGCCCATTTTCAAAGGATTACATGTGCCAAGTTTTAACATTATTCTGATGAATTTTGAAGCAAATCAGGTAAAAATAAGAGGGTGATCTCAATGTATGCTGAAAGTGACACATTTTCTGCTTCCAGTTGGTGGCGCTATGACTTTGAATCACAATAGTCAAATCCATGTGATCAGCCTTGTACAACGAAGACTAAGCCAAAGTTTCATCAAAATCAATTAATGTATGCAGAAGTTATAACACTTTGTTTCCCTTTTCTTGCCATAAATTCGTTGCCTCGCCACGGCCAAACCGTTTGAGATATCCAAAATCCGTTTGCAATTAAACAACTTCAATGTGTTAGCAACAAGTTAAAAAAAGCTTGGTGTAAATTGGATAAACCCTGTAGGAGTAGTAGTATAAAATTCATAGCCTGTTTTTTCAAAAAATTAACATTCAAACCAAAATAGCTGACTTCCTGTTGGTCGGAGCTAATGAATGTAAAATAGAAAATTGTCCGGCTTGATGAGAATAATATGTGTACCGAGTTTGGTGACTGTAGGAAAAACTAACCCACCCCACTATTGTCAAAAGGTGGCGCTACTGAGCCCCTCCACCACGCCCATTTCTATGGCTTTGTCCATGTCTACTGGTTGACAATATTGATGTGTGTGTCGAGTTTCATGCAATTTGAAGCATGTTAAGAGCCTCAAAAACACTCAAGAATATTATTACAGTTTGACCTGTTGCCATGGCAACAATATTTCAAATATCAAAAATCCTGTCATAGGTCTACATCTGCTGTGTATTGACATTACACTGATGAAGTTTGAAGCAAATCAGGTAAAAATAAGAGGGTGATCTCAAAGCATTTTAAAAGTGATACACTTCTTGCTGCCATTTGGTGGCGCTATAACTTTGACTCACAATAGTTACATCCATGTGATCAGACTACTACAACCAACACACTCCTGAAGTTTCATAAACATCAATCAATGTATGCAGAAGTTATAACACATTTCCTGTTTCCCTTTTCTCGCCATAAATTTGTTGCCTCGCCACGGCCAAACCGTTTGAGATATCCAAAATCCGTTTGCAATTAAACAACTTCAATGTGTTCGCAACAAGTTAAAAAAAGCTTGGTGTAAATTGGATAAACCCTGTAGGAGTAGTAGTATAAAATTCATAGCCTGTTTTTTCAAAAAATTAACATTCAAACCAAAATAGCTGACTTCCTGTTGGTCGGAGCTAATGAATGTAAATTAGAAAATTGTCCGGCTTGATGAGAATAATATGTGTACCGAGTTTGGTGACTGTAGGAAAAACTAACCCCCCACTTTTGTCAAAAGGTGGCGCTACTGAGCCCCTCCACCACGCCCATTTCTATGGATTTGTCCATGTCTACTGGTTGACAATATTGATGTGTGTGTCGAGTTTCATGCAATTTGAAGCATGTTAAGAGCCT
Source organism: Chanodichthys erythropterus (assembly GCF_024489055.1). Lineage (NCBI taxonomy): Eukaryota > Metazoa > Chordata > Actinopteri > Cypriniformes > Xenocyprididae > Chanodichthys > Chanodichthys erythropterus. Next base: position 60,806,249 of record NC_090232.1, on the reverse strand, counting down.
CAAAAACACTCAAGAATATTATTACAGTTTGACCTGTTGCCATGGCAACAATATTTCAAATATCAAAAATCCTGTCATAGGTCTACATCTGCTGTGTATTGACATTACACTGATGAAGTTTGAAGCAAATCAGGTAAAAATAAGAGGGTGATCTCAAAACATTTCAAAAAGTGATACACTTCCTGCTGCCAGTTGGTGGCGCTATAACTTTGACTCACAATAGTCACATCCATGTGATCAGACTCCTATAACGAACACACTCGTGAAGTTTCATAAAGATCAATATATGTATTAAGACGTTATAACACATTTCCTGTTTCCTTTTTCTCGCCATAAATTCGTTGCCTCGCCACGGCCAAACCGTTCGAGATATCAAAAATCCCCTGGCAATTTTTAATCATCAGTGTCTTGACTTCATGCTGACCGAGTTTGGTGGCGATCGGATTAATCGTCTAGGAGGAGTATATCAAATTCCAGAGCATGCGTTTTTCAAACAACCCTTAATAGCTGACTTCCTGTTGGCGTGGCGATTAACTTAGAGCGCGAAAGTTGTTCGGCCCGATGAGGTCTATATGTGTACCGAGTTTCATACTAATACGTGCAAGCATGTTTAATATATGGACCAAATTTTCAGACTTTTTCAAGGGGGCGCTGTCGAGCCCCCCTGCCACGCCCAGGTACCAGCCTCTCCGGCGTCCTAATGGCCGCGGATTCCAATGTGTGTGCCAATTTTCAAGAGTTTTTGAGCATGTTAAGGCCCCCAAAAAGCCCCGGAAGACGGAAAAAATAAAAAAAAATAAATAAAAAATAAAAAAAAAAATAATAAATATAGCTGCGAGCAGCGATGGCGGGCCCAAGCCCGGTGGCACCGCCACCCCGGTGGCTTCGGGGCAACTGTGCACAGCGGGCAATAGGCACTTAAAACGGTTAAACATCAAAGGACTATGTCAAATTCACTCCACATTTACTGCACTACAAGGTGCCGCTATAGAGCCCCTCCTCCCTGCCCATTTTCAAAGGATTACATGTGCCAAGTTTTAACATTATTCTGATGAATTTTGAAGCAAATCAGGTAAAAATAAGAGGGTGATCTCAATGTATGCTGAAAGTGACACATTTTCTGCTTCCAGTTGGTGGCGCTATGACTTTGAATCACAATAGTCAAATCCATGTGATCAGCCTTGTACAACGAAGACTAAGCCAAAGTTTCATCAAAATCAATTAATGTATGCAGAAGTTATAACACTTTGTTTCCCTTTTCTTGCCATAAATTCGTTGCCTCGCCACGGCCAAACCGTTTGAGATATCCAAAATCCGTTTGCAATTAAACAACTTCAATGTGTTAGCAACAAGTTAAAAAAAAGCTTGGTGTAAATTGGATAAACCCTGTAGGAGTAGTAGTATAAAATTCATAGCCTGTTTTTTCAAAAAAATTAACATTCAAACCAAAATAGCTGACTTCCTGTTGGTCGGAGCTAATGAATGTAAATTAGAAAATTGTCCGGCTTGATGAGAATAATATGTGTACCGAGTTTGGTGACTGTAGGAAAAACTAACCCCCCACTTTTGTCAAAAGGTGGCGCTACTGAGCCCCTCCACCACGCCCATTTCTATGGCTTTGTCCATGTCTACTGGTTGACAATATTGATGTGTGTGTCGAGTTTCATGCAATTTGAAGCATGTTAAGAGCCTCAAAAACACTCAAGAATATTATTACAGTTTGACCTGTTGCCATGGCAACAATATTTCAAATATCAAAAATCCTGTCATAGGTCTACATCTGCTGTGTATTGACATTACACTGATGAAGTTTGAAGCAAATCAGGTAAAAATAAGAGGGTGATCTCAAAGCATTTTAAAAGTGATACACTTCTTGCTGCCATTTGGTGGCGCTATAACTTTGACTCACAATAGTTACATCCATGTGATCAGACTACTACAACCAACACACTCCTGAAGTTTCATAAACATCAATCAATGTATGCAGAAGTTATAACACATTTCCTGTTTCCCTTTTCTCGCCATAAATTCGTTGCCTCGCCACGGCCAAACCGTTTGAGATATCCAAAATCCGTTTGCAATTAAACAACTTCAATGTGTTCGCAACAAGTTAAAAAAAGCTTGGTGTAAATTGGATAAACCCTGTAGGAGTAGTAGTATAAAATTCATAGCCTGTTTTTTCAAAAAATTAACATTCAAACCAAAATAGCTGACTTCCTGTTGGTCGGAGCTAATGAATGTAAATTAGAAAATTGTCCGGCTTGATGAGAATAATATGTGTACCGAGTTTGGTGACTGTAGGAAAAACTAACCCCCACTTTTGTCAAAAGGTGGCGCTACTGAGCCCCTCCACCACGCCCATTTCTATGGCTTTGTCCATGTCTACTGGTTGACAATATTGATGTGTGTGTCGAGTTTCATGCAATTTGAAGCATGTTAAGATCCTCAAAAACACTCAAGAATATTATTACAGTTTGACCTGTTGCCATGGCAACAATATTTCAAATATCAAAAATCCTGTCATAGGTCTACATCTGCTGTGTATTGACATTACACTGATGAAGTTTGAAGCAAATCAGGTAAAAATAAGAGGGTGATCTCAAAACATTTCAAAAAGTGATACACTTCCTGCTGCCAGTTGGTGGCGCTATAACTTTGACTCACAATAGTCACATCCATGTGATCAGACTCCTATAACGAACACACTCGTGAAGTTTCATAAAGATCAATATATGTATTAAGACGTTATAACACATTTCCTGTTTCCTTTTTCTCGCCATAAATTCGTTGCCTCGCCACGGCCAAACCGTTCGAGATATCAAAAATCCCCTGGCAATTTTTAATCATCAGTGTCTTGACTTCATGCTGACCGAGTTTGGTGGCGATCGGATTAATCGTCTAGGAGGAGTATATCAAATTCCAGAGCATGCGTTTTTCAAACAACCCTTAATAGCTGACTTCCTGTTGGCGTGGCGATTAACTTAGAGCGCGAAAGTTGTTCGGCCCGATGAGGTCTATATGTGTACCGAGTTTCATACTAATACGTGCAAGCATGTTTAATATATGGACCAAATTTTCAGACTTTTTTCAAGGGGGCGCTGTCGAGCCCCCCTGCCACGCCCGGGTACCAGCCTCTCCGGCGTCCTAATGGCCGCGGATTCCAATGTGTGTGCCAATTTTCAAGAGTTTTTGAGCATGTTAAGGCCCCCAAAAAGCCCCGGAAGACGGAAAAAAAAAAAAAAATAAATAAAAAATAATAATAATAATAATCCTTAGAAGAACAAGAGGGCCCTGCGCGCTTAATTCGCTTGGGCCCTAAAAAAAAAATAATCCTTAGAAGAACAAGAGGGCCCTGCGCGAATTTTCGCTTGGGCCCTAATAATCCTTAGAAGAACAAGAGGGCCCTGCGCGAATTTTCGCTTGGGCCCTAATAATCCTTAGAAGAACAAGAGGGCCCTGCGCGAATTTTCGCTTGGGCCCTAATAAATATAGCTGCGAGCAGCGATGGCGGGCCCAAGCCCGGTGGCACCGCCACCCCGGTGGCTTCAGGGCAACTGTGCACAGCGGGCAATAGGCACTTAAAACGGTTAAACATCAAAGGACTATGTCAAATTCACTCAACATTTACTGCACTACAAGGTGCCGCTATAGAGCCCCTCCTCCCTGCCCATTTTCAAAGGATTACATGTGCCAAGTTTTAACATTATTCTGATGAATTTTGAAGCAAATCAGGTAAAAATAAGAGGGTGATCTCAATGTATGCTGAAAGTGACACATTTTCTGCTTCCAGTTGGTGGCGCTATGACTTTGAATCACAATACTCAAATCCATGTGATCAGCCTTGTACAACGAAGACTAAGCCAAAGTTTCATCAAAATCAATTAATGTATGCAGAAGTTATAACACTTTGTTTCCCTTTTCTTGCCATAAATTCGTTGCCTCGAGATATCCAAAATCCGTTTGCAATTAAACAACTTCAATGTGTTAGCAACAAGTTAAAAAAGCTTGGTGTAAATTGGATAAACCCTGTAGGAGTAGTAGTATAAAATTCATAGCCTGTTTTTTCAAAAAATTAACATTCAAACAAAAATAGCCGACTTCCTGTTGGTCGGAGCTAATGAATGTAAATTAGAAAATTGTCCGGCTTGATGAGATCAATATATGTACCGAGTTTGGTGACTGTAGGAAAAACTAACCCCCCACTTTTGTCAAAAGGTGGCGCTACTGAGCCCCTCCACCACGCCCATTTCTATGGCTTTGTCCATGTCTACTGGTTGACAATATTGATGTGTGTGTCGAGTTTCATGCAAATTGAAGCATGTTAAGAGCCTCAAAAACACTCAAGAATATTATTACAGTTTGACCTGTCGCCATGGCAACGATATTTCAAATATCAAAAATCCTGTCATAGGTCTACATCTGCTGTGTATTGACATTACACTGATGAAGTTTGAAGCAAATCAGGTAAAAATAAGAGGGTGATCTCAAAGCATTTTAAAAGTGATACACTTCTTGCTGCCATTTGGTGGCGCTATAACTTTGACTCACAATAGTTACATCCATGTGATCAGACTACTACAACCAGCACACTCCTGAAGTTTCATAAACATCAATCAATGTATGCAGAAGTTATAACACATTTCCTGTTTCCCTTTTCTCGCCATAAATTCGTTGCCTCGCCACGGCCAAACCGTTTGAGATATCCAAAATTCGTTTGCAATTAAACAACTTCAATGTGTTAGCAACAAGTTAAAAAAAGCTTGGTGTAAATTGGATAAACCCTGTAGGAGTAGTAGTATAAAATTCATAGCCTGTTTTTTCAAAAAATTAACATTCAAACCAAAATAGCTGACTTCCTGTTGGTCGGAGCTAATGAATGTAAATTAGAAAATTGTCCGGCTTGATGAGAATAATATGTGTACCGAGTTTGGTGACTGTAGGAAAAACTAACCCCCCCACTTTTGTCAAAAGGTGGCGCTACTGAGCCCCTCCACCACGCCCATTTCTATGGCTTTGTCCATGTCTACTGGTTGACAATATTGATGTGTGTGTCGAGTTTCATGCAATTTGAAGCATGTTAAGAGCCTCAAAAACACTCAAGAATATTATTACAGTTTGACCTGTTGCCATGGCAACAATATTTCAAATATCAAAAATCCTGTCATAGGTCTACATCTGCTGTGTATTGACATTACACTGATGAAGTTTGAAGCAAATCAGGTAAAAATAAGAGGGTGATCTCAAAACATTTCAAAAAGTGATACACTTCCTGCTGCCAGTTGGTGGCGCTATAACTTTGACTCACAATAGTCACATCCATGTGATCAGACTCCTATAACGAACACACTCGTGAAGTTTCATAAAGATCAATATATGTATTAAGACGTTATAACACATTTCCTGTTTCCTTTTTCTCGCCATAAATTCGTTGCCTCGCCACGGCCAAACCGTTCGAGATATCAAAAATCCCCTGGCAATTTTTAATCATCAGTGTCTTGACTTCATGCTGACCGAGTTTGGTGGCGATCGGATTAATCGTCTAGGAGGAGTATATCAAATTCCAGAGCATGCGTTTTTCAAACAACCCTTAATAACTGACTTCCTGTTGGCGTGGTGATTAACTTAGAGCGCGAAAGTTGTTCGGCCCGATGAGGTCTATATGTGTACCGAGTTTCATACTAATACGTGCAAGCATGTTTAATATATGGACCAAATTTTCAGACTTTTTTCAAGGGGGCGCTGTCGAGCCCCCCTGCCATGCCCGGGTACCAGCCTCTCCGGCGTCCTAATGGCCGCAGATTCCAATGTGTGTGCCAATTTTCAAGAGTTTTTGAGCATGTTAAGGCCCCCAAAAAGCCCCGGAAGACGGAAAAAATAAAAAAATAAAAATAAAAAATAAAAAAATAAATAATAAATATAGCTGCGAGCAGCGATGGCGGGCCCAAGCCCGGTGGCACCGCCACCCCGGTGGCTTCGGGGCAACTGTGCACAGCGGGCAATAGGCACTTAAAACGGTTAAACATCAAAGGACTATGTCAAATTCACTCCACATTTACTGCACTACAAGGTGCCGCTATAGAGCCCCTCCTCCCTGCCCATTTTCAAAGGATTACATGTGCCAAGTTTTAACATTATTCTGATGAATTTTGAAGCAAATCAGGTAAAAATAAGAGGGTGATCTCAATGTATGCTGAAAGTGACACATTTTCTGCTTCCAGTTGGTGGCGCTATGACTTTGAATCACAATAGTCAAATCCATGTGATCAGCCTTGTACAACGAAGACTAAGCCAAAGTTTCATCAAAATCAATTAATGTATGCAGAAGTTATAACACTTTGTTTCCCTTTTCTTGCCATAAATTCGTTGCCTCGCCACGGCCAAACCGTTTGAGATATCCAAAATCCGTTTGCAATTAAACAACTTCAATGTGTTAGCAACAAGTTAAAAAAGCTTGGTGTAAATTGGATAAACCCTGTAGGAGTAGTAGTATAAAATTCATAGCCTGTTTTTTCAAAAAATTAACATTCAAACCAAAATAGCTGACTTCCTGTTGGTCGGAGCTAATGAATGTAAATTAGAAAATTGTCCGGCTTGATGAGAATAATATGTGTACCGAGTTTGGTGACTGTAGGAAAAACTAACCCCCCCACTTTTGTCAAAAGGTGGCGCTACTGAGCCCCTCCACCACGCCCATTTCTATGGCTTTGTCCATGTCTACTGGTTGACAATATTGATGTGTGTGTCGAGTTTCATGCAATTTGAAGCATGTTAAGAGCCTCAAAAACACTCAAGAATATTATTACAGTTTGACCTGTTGCCATGGCAACAATATTTCAAATATCAAAAATCCTGTCATAGGTCTACATCTGCTGTGTATTGACATTACACTGATGAAGTTTGAAGCAAATCAGGTAAAAATAAGAGGGTGATCTCAAAGCATTTTAAAAGTGATACACTTCTTGCTGCCATTTGGTGGCGCTATAACTTTGACTCACAATAGTTACATCCATGTGATCAGACTACTACAACCAACACACTCCTGAAGTTTCATAAACATCAATCAATGTATGCAGAAGTTATAACACATTTCCTGTTTCCCTTTTCTCGCCATAAATTCGTTGCCTCGCCACGGCCAAACCGTTTGAGATATCCAAAATCCGTTTGCAATTAAACAACTTCAATGTGTTCGCAACAAGTTAAAAAAAGCTTGGTGTAAATTGGATAAACCCTGTAGGAGTAGTAGTATAAAATTCATAGCCTGTTTTTTCAAAAAATTAACATTCAAACCAAAATAGCTGACTTCCTGTTGGTCGGAGCTAATGAATGTAAATTAGAAAATTGTCCGGCTTGATGAGAATAATATGTGTACCGAGTTTGGTGACTGTAGGAAAAACTAACCCCCCCACTTTTGTCAAAAGGTGGCGCTACTGAGCCCCTCCACCACGCCCATTTCTATGGCTTTGTCCATGTCTACTGGTTGACAATATTGATGTGTGTGTCGAGTTTCATGCAATTTGAAGCATGTTAAGATCCTCAAAAACACTCAAGAATATTATTACAGTTTGACCTGTTGCCATGGCAACAATATTTCAAATATCAAAAATCCTGTCATAGGTCTACATCTGCTGTGTATTGACATTACACTGATGAAGTTTGAAGCAAATCAGGTAAAAATAAGAGGGTGATCTCAAAACATTTCAAAAAGTGATACACTTCCTGCTGCCAGTTGGTGGCGCTATAACTTTGACTCACAATAGTCACATCCATGTGATCAGACTCCTATAACGAACACACTCGTGAAGTTTCATAAAGATCAATATATGTATTAAGACGTTATAACACATTTCCTGTTTCCTTTTTCTCGCCATAAATTCGTTGCCTCGCCACGGCCAAACCGTTCGAGATATCAAAAATCCCCTGGCAATTTTTAATCATCAGTGTCTTGACTTCATGCTGACCGAGTTTGGTGGCGATCGGATTAATCGTCTAGGAGGAGTATATCAAATTCCAGAGCATGCGTTTTTCAAACAACCCTTAATAGCTGACTTCCTGTTGGCGTGGCGATTAACTTAGAGCGCGAAAGTTGTTCGGCCCGATGAGGTCTATATGTGTACCGAGTTTCATACTAATACGTGCAAGCATGTTTAATATATGGACCAAATTTTCAGACTTTTTTCAAGGGGGCGCTGTCGAGCCCCCCTGCCACGCCCGGGTACCAGCCTCTCCGGCGTCCTAATGGCCGCGGATTCCAATGTGTGTGCCAATTTTCAAGAGTTTTTGAGCATGTTAAGGCCCCCAAAAAGCCCCGGAAGACGGAAAAAAAAAAAAAAAATAATAATAATAATAATCCTTAGAAGAACAAGAGGGCCCTGCGCGCTTAATTCGCTTGGGCCCTAAAAAAAAAATAATCCTTAGAAGAACAAGAGGGCCCTGCGCGAATTTTCGCTTGGGCCCTAATAATCCTTAGAAGAACAAGAGGGCCCTGCGCGAATTTTCGCTTGGGCCCTAATAATCCTTAGAAGAACAAGAGGGCCCTGCGCGAATTTTCGCTTGGGCCCTAATAAATATAGCTGCGAGCAGCGATGGCGGGCCCAAGCCCGGTGGCACCGCCACCCCGGTGGCTTCAGGGCAACTGTGCACAGCGGGCAATAGGCACTTAAAACGGTTAAACATCAAAGGACTATGTCAAATTCACTCAACATTTACTGCACTACAAGGTGCCGTTATAGAGCCCCTCCTCCCTGCCCATTTTCAAAGGATTACATGTGCCAAGTTTTAACATTATTCTGATGAATTTTGAAGCAAATCAGGTAAAAATAAGAGGGTGATCTCAATGTATGCTGAAAGTGACACATTTTCTGCTTCCAGTTGGTGGCGCTATGACTTTGAATCACAATAGTCAAATCCATGTGATCAGCCTTGTACAACGAAGACTAAGCCAAAGTTTCATCAAAATCAATTAATGTATGCAGAAGTTATAACACTTTGTTTCCCTTTTCTTGCCATAAATTCGTTGCCTCGCCACGGCCAAACCGTTTGAGATATCCAAAATCCGTTTGCAATTAAACAACTTCAATGTGTTAGCAACAAGTTAAAAAAAGCTTGGTGTAAATTGGATAAACCCTGTAGGAGTAGTAGTATAAAATTCATAGCCTGTTTTTTCAAAAAATTAACATTCAAACCAAAATAGCTGACTTCCTGTTGGTCGGAGCTAATGAATGTAAATTAGAAAATTGTCCGGCTTGATGAGAATAATATATGTACCGAGTTTGGTGACTGTAGGAAAAACTAACCCCCACTTTTGTCAAAAGGTGGCGCTACTGAGCCCCTCCACCACGCCCATTTCTATGGCTTTGTCCATGTCTACTGGTTGACAATATTGATGTGTGTGTCGAGTTTCATGCAAATTGAAGCATGTTAAGAGCCTCAAAAACACTCAAGAATATTATTACAGTTTGACCTGTTGCCATGGCAACAATATTTCAAATATCAAAAATCCTGTCATAGGTCTACATCTGCTGTGTATTGACATTACACTGATGAAGTTTGAAGCAAATCAGGTAAAAATAAGAGGGTGATCTCAAAGCATTTTAAAAGTGATACACTTCTTGCTGCCATTTGGTGGCGCTATAACTTTGACTCACAATAGTTACATCCATGTGATCAGACTACTACAACCAACACACTCCTGAAGTTTCATAAACATCAATCAATGTATGCAGAAGTTATAACACATTTCCTGTTTCCCTTTTCTCGCCATAAATTTGTTGCCTCGCCACGGCCAAACCGTTTGAGATATCCAAAATCCGTTTGCAATTAAACAACTTCAATGTGTTCGCAACAAGTTAAAAAAAGCTTGGTGTAAATTGGATAAACCCTGTAGGAGTAGTAGTATAAAATTCATAGCCTGTTTTTTCAAAAAATTAACATTCAAACCAAAATAGCTGACTTCCTGTTGGTCGGAGCTAATGAATGTAAATTAGAAAATTGTCCGGCTTGATGAGAATAATATGTGTACCGAGTTTGGTGACTGTAGGAAAAACTAACCCCCCCACTTTTGTCAAAAGGTGGCGCTACTGAGCCCCTCCACCACGCCCATTTCTATGGCTTTGTCCATGTCTACTGGTTGACAATATTGATGTGTGTGTCGAGTTTCATGCAATTTGAAGCATGTTAAGAGCCTCAAAAACACTCAAGAATATTATTACAGTTTGACCTGTTGCCATGGCAACAATATTTCAAATATCAAAAATCCTGTCATAGGTCTACATCTGCTGTGTATTGACATTACACTGATGAAGTTTGAAGCAAATCAGGTAAAAATAAGAGGGTGATCTCAAAACATTTCAAAAAGTGATACACTTCCTGCTGCCAGTTGGTGGCGCTATAACTTTGACTCACAATAGTCACATCCATGTGATCAGACTCCTATAACGAACACACTCGTGAAGTTTCATAAAGATCAATATATGTATTAAGACGTTATAACACATTTCCTGTTTCCTTTTTCTCGCCATAAATTCGTTGCCTCGCCACGGCCAAACCGTTCGAGATATCAAAAATCCCCTGGCAATTTTTAATCATCAGTGTCTTGACTTCATGCTGACCGAGTTTGGTGGCGATCGGATTAATCGTCTAGGAGGAGTATATCAAATTCCAGAGCATGCGTTTTTCAAACAACCCTTAATAGCTGACTTCCTGTTGGCGTGGCGATTAACTTAGAGCGCGAAAGTTGTTCGGCCCGATGAGGTCTATATGTGTACCGAGTTTCATACTAATACGTGCAAGCATGTTTAATATATGGACCAAATTTTCAGACTTTTTTCAAGGGGGCGCTGTCGAGCCCCCCTGCCACGCCCAGGTACCAGCCTCTCCGGCGTCCTAATGGCCGCAGATTCCAATGTGTGTGCCAATTTTCAAGAGTTTTTGAGCATGTTAAGGCCCCCAAAAAGCCCCGGAAGACGGAAAAAAAAAAAAAATAAAAATAAAAAAAAAAATAAAATAAAATAAATATAGCTGCGAGCAGCGATGGCGGGCCCAAGCCCGGTGGCACCGCCACCCCGGTGGCTTCAGGGCAACTGTGCACAGCGGGCAATAGGCACTTAAAACGGTTAAACATCAAAGGACTATGTCAAATTCACTCCACATTTACTGCACTACAAGGTGCCGCTATAGAGCCCCTCCTCCCTGCCCATTTTCAAAGGATTACATGTGCCAAGTTTTAACATTATTCTGATGAATTTTGAAGCAAATCAGGTAAAAATAAGAGGGTGATCTCAATGTATGCTGAAAGTGACACATTTTCTGCTTCCAGTTGGTGGCGCTATGACTTTGAATCACAATAGTCAAATCCATGTGATCAGCCTTGTACAACGAAGACTAAGCCAAAGTTTCATCAAAATCAATTAATGTATGCAGAAGTTATAACACTTTGTTTCCCTTTTCTTGCCATAAATTCGTTGCCTCGCCACGGCCAAACCATTTGAGATATCCAAAATCCGTTTGCAATTAAACAACTTCAATGTGTTAGCAACAAGTTAAAAAAAGCTTGGTGTAAATTGGATAAACCCTGTAGGAGTAGTAGTATAAAATTCATAGCCTGTTTTTTCAAAAAATTAACATTCAAACCAAAATAGCTGACTTCCTGTTGGTCGGAGCTAATGAATGTAAATTAGAAAATTGTCCGGCTTGATGAGAATAATATGTGTACCGAGTTTGGTGACTATAGGAAAAACTAACCCCCCCACTTTTGTCAAAAGGTGGCGCTACTGAGCCCCTCCACCACGCCCATTTCTATGGCTTTGTCCATGTCTACTGGTTGACAATATTGATGTGTGTGTCGAGTTTCATGCAATTTGAAGCATGTTAAGAGCCTCAAAAACACTCAAGAATATTATTACAGTTTGACCTGTTGCCATGGCAACAATATTTCAAATATCAAAAATCCTGTCATAGGTCTACATCTGCTGTGTATTGACATTACACTGATGAAGTTTGAAGCAAATCAGGTAAAAATAAGAGGGTGATCTCAAAGCATTTTAAAAGTGATACACTTCTTGCTGCCATTTGGTGGCGCTATAACTTTGACTCACAATAGTTACATCCATGTGATCAGACTACTACAACCAACACACTCCTGAAGTTTCATAAACATCAATCAATGTATGCAGAAGTTATAACACATTTCCTGTTTCCCTTTTCTCGCCATAAATTCGTTGCCTCGCCACGGCCAAACCGTTTGAGATATCCAAAATCCGTTTGCAATTAAACAACTTCAATGTGTTCGCAACAAGTTAAAAAAAGCTTGGTGTAAATTGGATAAACCCTGTAGGAGTAGTAGTATAAAATTCATAGCCTGTTTTTTCAAAAAATTAACATTCAAACCAAAATAGCTGACTTCCTGTTGGTCGGAGCTAATGAATGTAAATTAGAAAATTGTCCGGCTTGATGAGAATAATATGTGTACCGAGTTTGGTGACTGTAGGAAAAACTAACCCCCCACTTTTGTCAAAAGGTGGCGCTACTGAGCCCCTCCACCACGCCCATTTCTATGGCTTTGTCCATGTCTACTGGTTGACAATATTGATGTGTGTGTCGAGTTTCATGCAATTTGAAGCATGTTAAGAGCCTCAAAAACACTCAAGAATATTATTACAGTTTGACCTGTTGCCATGGCAACAATATTTCAAATATCAAAAATCCTGTCATAGGTCTACATCTGCTGTGTATTGACATTACACTGATGAAGTTTGAAGCAAATCAGGTAAAAATAAGAGGGTGATCTCAAAACATTTCAAAAAGTGATACACTTCCTGCTGCCAGTTGGTGGCGCTATAACTTTGACTCACAATAGTCACATCCATGTGATCAGACTCCTATAACGAACACACTCGTGAAGTTTCATAAAGATCAATATATGTATTAAGACGTTATAACACATTTCCTGTTTCCTTTTTCTCGCCATAAATTCGTTGCCTCGCCACGGCCAAACCGTTCGAGATATCAAAAATCCCCTGGCAATTTTTAATCATCAGTGTCTTGACTTCATGCTGACCGAGTTTGGTGGCGATCGGATTAATCGTCTAGGAGGAGTATATCAAATTCCAGAGCATGCGTTTTTCAAACAACCCTTAATAGCTGACTTCCTGTTGGCGTGGCGATTAACTTAGAGCGCGAAAGTTGTTCGGCCCGATGAGGTCTATATGTGTACCGAGTTTCATACTAATACGTGCAAGCATGTTTAATATATGGACCAAATTTTCAGACTTTTTTCAAGGGGGCGCTGTCGAGCCCCCCTGCCACGCCCGGGTACCAGCCTCTCCGGCGTCCTAATGGCCGCGGATTCCAATGTGTGTGCCAATTTTCAAGAGTTTTTGAGCATGTTAAGGCCCCCAAAAAGCCCCGGAAGACGAAAAAAAAAAAAAAAAAAAAAAAAAAAAAAAAATAATAATAATCCTTAGAAGAACAAGAGGGCCCTGCGTGAATTTTCGCTTGGGCCCTAATAATCCTTAGAAGAACAAGAGGGCCCTGCGCGAATTTTCGCTTGGGCCCTAATAATAATAATAAATATAGCTGCGAGCAGCGATGGCGGGCCCAAGCCCGGTGGCACCGCCACCCCGGTGGCTTCAGGGCAACTGTGCACAGCGGGCAATAGGCACTTAAAACGGTTAAACATCAAAGGACTATGTCAAATTCACTCCACATTTACTGCACTACAAGGTGCCGTTATAGAGCCCCTCCTCCCTGCCCATTTTCAAAGGATTACATGTGCCAAGTTTTAACATTATTCTGATGAATTTTGAAGCAAATCAGGTAAAAATAAGAGGGTGATCTCAATGTATGCTGAAAGTGACACATTTTCTGCTTCCAGTTGGTGGCGCTATGACTTTGAATCACAATAGTCAAATCCATGTGATCAGCCTTGTACAACGAAGACTAAGCCAAAGTTTCATCAAAATCAATTAATGTATGCAGAAGTTATAACACTTTGTTTCCCTTTTCTTGCCATAAATTCGTTGCCTCGCCACGGCCAAACCGTTTGAGATATCCAAAATCCGTTTGCAATTAAACAACTTCAATGTGTTAGCAACAAGTTAAAAAAAGCTTGGTGTAAATTGGATAAACCCTGTAGGAGTAGTAGTATAAAATTCATAGCCTGTTTTTTCAAAAAATTAACATTCAAACCAAAATAGCTGACTTCCTGTTGGTCGGAGCTAATGAATGTAAATTAGAAAATTGTCCGGCTTGATGAGAATAATATGTGTACCGAGTTTGGTGACTGTAGGAAAAACTAACCCCCCCACTTTTGTCAAAAGGTGGCGCTACTGAGCCCCTCCACCACGCCCATTTCTATGGCTTTGTCCATGTCTACTGGTTGACAATATTGATGTGTGTGTCGAGTTTCATGCAATTTGAAGCATGTTAAGAGCCTCAAAAACACTCAAGAATATTATTACAGTTTGACCTGTTGCCATGGCAACAATATTTCAAATATCAAAAATCCTGTCATAGGTCTACATCTGCTGTGTATTGACATTACACTGATGAAGTTTGAAGCAAATCAGGTAAAAATAAGAGGGTGATCTCAAAGCATTTTAAAAGTGATACACTTCTTGCTGCCATTTGGTGGCGCTATAACTTTGACTCACAATAGTTACATCCATGTGATCAGACTACTACAACCAACACACTCCTGAAGTTTCATAAACATCAATCAATGTATGCAGAAGTTATAACACATTTCCTGTTTCCCTTTTCTCGCCATAAATTCGTTGCCTCGCCACGGCCAAACCGTTTGAGATATCCAAAATCCGTTTGCAATTAAACAACTTCAATGTGTTCGCAACAAGTTAAAAAAAGCTTGGTGTAAATTGGATAAACCCTGTAGGAGTAGTAGTATAAAATTCATAGCCTGTTTTTTCAAAAAATTAACATTCAAACCAAAATAGCTGACTTCCTGTTGGTCGGAGCTAATGAATGTAAATTAGAAAATTGTCCGGCTTGATGAGAATAATATGTGTACCGAGTTTGGTGACTGTAGGAAAAACTAACCCCCCCACTTTTGTCAAAAGGTGGCGCTACTGAGCCCCTCCACCACGCCCATTTCTATGGCTTTGTCCATGTCTACTGGTTGACAATATTGATGTGTGTGTCGAGTTTCATGCAATTTGAAGCATGTTAAGAGCCTCAAAAACACTCAAGAATATTATTACAGTTTGACCTGTTGCCATGGCAGCAATATTTCAAATATCAAAAATCCTGTCATAGGTCTACATCTGCTGTGTATTGACATTACACTGATGAAGTTTGAAGCAAATCAGGTAAAAATAAGAGGGTGATCTCAAAACATTTCAAAAAGTGATACACTTCCTGCTGCCAGTTGGTGGCGCTATAACTTTGACTCACAATAGTCACATCCATGTGATCAGACTCCTATAACGAACACACTCGTGAAGTTTCATAAAGATCAATATATGTATTAAGACGTTATAACACATTTCCTGTTTCCTTTTTCTCGCCATAAATTCGTTGCCTCGCCACGGCCAAACCGTTCGAGATATCAAAAATCCCCTGGCAATTTTTAATCATCAGTGTCTTGACTTCATGCTGACCGAGTTTGGTGGCGATCGGATTAATCGTCTAGGAGGAGTATATCAAATTCCAGAGCATGCGTTTTTCAAACAACCCTTAATAGCTGACTTCCTGTTGGCGTGGCGATTAACTTAGAGCGCGAAAGTTGTTCGGCCCGATGAGGTCTATATGTGTACCGAGTTTCATACTAATACGTGCAAGCATGTTTAATATATGGACCAAATTTTCAGACTTTTTTCAAGGGGGCGCTGTCGAGCCCCCCTGCCACGCCCGGGTACCAGCCTCTCCGGCGTCCTAATGGCCGCGGATTCCAATGTGTGTGCCAATTTTCAAGAGTTTTTGAGCATGTTAAGGCCCCCAAAAAGCCCCGGAAGACGGAAAAAAAAAAAAAAAATAAAAAAAAAAAAAATAATGATAATCCTTAGAAGAACAAGAGGGCCCTGCGCGAATTTTCGCTTGGGCCCTAAATATAGCTGCGAGCAGCGATGGCGGGCCCAAGCCCGGTGGCACCGCCACCCCGGTGGCTTCAGGGCAACTGTGCACAGCGGGCAATAGGCACTTAAAACGGTTAAACATCAAAGGACTATGTCAAATTCACTCCACATTTACTGCACTACAAGGTGCCGTTATAGAGCCCCTCCTCCCTGCCCATTTTCAAAGGATTACATGTGCCAAGTTTTAACATTATTCTGATGAATTTTGAAGCAAATCAGGTAAAAATAAGAGGGTGATCTCAATGTATGCTGAAAGTGACACATTTTCTGCTTCCAGTTGGTGGCGCTATGACTTTGAATCACAATAGTCAAATCCATGTGATCAGTCTTGTACAACGAAGACTAAGCCAAAGTTTCATCAAAATCAATTAATGTATGCAGAAGTTATAACACTTTGTTTCCCTTTTCTTGCCATAAATTTGTTGCCTCGCCACGGCCAAACCGTTTGAGATATCCAAAATCTGTTTGCAATTAAACAACTTCAATGTGTTAGCAACAAGTTAAAAAAAGCTTGGTGTAAATTGGATAAACCCTGTAGGAGTAGTAGTATAAAATTCATAGCCTGTTTTTTCAAAAAATTAACATTCAAACCAAAAATAGCTGACTTCCTGTTGGTCGGAGCTAATGAATGTAAATTAGAAAATTGTCCGGCTTGATGAGAATAATATGTGTACCGAGTTTGGTGACTGTAGGAAAAACTAACCCCCCCACTTTTGTCAAAAGGTGGCGCTACTGAGCCCCTCCACCACGCCCATTTCTATGGCTTTGTCCATGTCTACTGGTTGACAATATTGATGTGTGTGTCGAGTTTCATGCAATTTGGAAGCATGTTAAGAGCCTCAAAAACACTCAAGAATATTATTACAGTTTGACCTGTTGCCATGGCAACAATATTTCAAATATCAAAAATCCTGTCATAGGTCTACATCTGCTGTGTATTGACATTACACTGATGAAGTTTGAAGCAAATCAGGTAAAAATAAGAGGGTAAAAAAAAAAGCAAAAGAGCAAAAATGACCACAGTAGAAGAAAGTTCACAAGGCTGCTATAGCAACATGTACTGTGAATTGTATTTAGCTACACTTGACATTGAGCTTTAAATGTTAATGTTATATAACCATGAACTACATAAGCCCAAAAATATGCACAGTTATTATCATGATTTGGCCATTTTATGCCCTTTTACAAAGTTTAGTTTTTCAGCTCTCTTTTTAGAGAGGTTTTCATATTTGAATGCTAATTTTCCTCATATTCTCCATTGTTGCAGCTCCTCTCTTCCCAGTCTGTCAGTAACGCTCTGTTTAGTTCCTGTCTCTATGAAGCCCCGCCTTCTGGAAAGCACAATGTGCTCTGATTGGTCGGCTGGAGCATTGCGTTGTGATTGGTCGATGTGTTTGGGAAATGTCCCGCCTCTTACCATAACCGTCAGTTTCAACACACTACTAACTAAATTTAACCAGGCCTCGCCCCTTTATTCTGCATATGAATTATTTAAATGAGGAATACTGTGACGTGACTGTTCTTCTGAAGAAATTTCAAGACTACAATAGAGGCGTTTCAGGGTCTCTTAAATTGCTGGATACTTTTTATTTTTTGCATTTAGCATGTTTTTTGTTTTTTTTCTCTCTCTCTGATGTCCATGATGCATCTGTGGTTAAGACTCACCGGATGAGAACCACTGTACTTCACCACACCGCCTCATCTTCTCAAGTATATGTCTTCTTCCACTTCAAGGGAGCCACTATGAAGTAAATAACTCATAATGTGCCCAGCACAGATACTTATCATATGACAGGACCAATCAACATTCATTACGGTCTATGAATATCCCTGTTTATTTCCCTGTTTGCTGGCTGCACTGCAATTTCAGTCCTCTTGAAACTCCCCTCTCAGAATGATGTGGGTTAGATGGGATCGATAAGCATGGATGTGTTGCTCTCTCACAGAGTTCCCTCCTGCTGTACTCAATATTGAGTCAGACATGCTGTTGCAGCTGTATTTGAGAGATGCACATGCCCAAGAGTCTCTTCACATCTGACCCTTTATCGATCAATGTGCTATTCTTCTAGTTGGTATTGTCTTCTTTTACTTGCCAGGCTTTAACATGATCTGCTTGTCCAGTACATTTGAGTTTAGTACTAACAAAAATATGTTCTAAAAACATTTTGCTAATGTTCACATTAAGTTATGAAAGCGTAACTTAAACATCATAATGTAAATGTGTACAAAAATACAGGAACGAGAATCATTACCTTAACAATAGAAATTCAGGAACCTTTCCAACGTGATTATGTAATGTGTGGCACTTCGCAGAGGTTAAAAAGTATATCATTTTATTTATTTTTTTTTAGAAAATGAGCGATGGTTTCTCTAGATGAGACTCTTATTCCTCGTCTGGGATCATGTAGAGCTCTTTGAAGCTGCACTGAAACTGACATTTTGACCTTCAACCTGTTGAACCCCAGTGAAGTCCACTATGGAAGTAAATTAATGCCAAATGTTTTTGAAATAAAAAGCTTGTTGAATTGCTCTAACTGAAAAAAAAAATATGCATTACATTAGCTGTACTTGCATTTAGATGCACTGTATTTTTAAGGCTTGCATTTTTATGGGCTGAAATTCAACACAGTCGTATATTTAAGCTGTGAATATTTCAATTAAAAATATTTCACACACATTTTCATTATTAAAAATTAAATAATTCATATTCACATTTCAAATTTCACTTCCAAGATATTTATTCTGTTTAAAAATACAACCTATAAAATTCGACTAGCAATTTTCAGTCCATTTTATTTCACTTTACAAATCAGCTTCCACAAATTCAGTGGCTCAAATTCGGCAGAAAATTCAACATTTCTCTCACATCCGGGAACTGCAGGAAGAGCAGTAGAGTGCCGATGCATCATCTCTATCTGCTGTTAAATTTCTTCATCAGCAGGTGCCGCTAGCGGCTGTTTAGGAAGACCAAAGCAACGCTAGCAAGTCATTCATTCATAAAAACGGATTTACAGAATTAGAGCAAGCGGTAAGTGAATGTGTGATGATTATCAGGGCCAGTATAAATGCAGAAAAGCTGATAAAGACACAAAAGCCAGCATTTATGTTTAATTCAGTGTATTTACGCTTACTTTCCCAGTGTAGCTACAGCTTTCTCTCCAGTGAACAAGATAACGTTATTGCCCGATGCTGGTGTACAGATCAAACGTTAAATCTGAGATTGACATATATTTCTCTTGGTTGTTTAGTTGCCTTAACTTTATATCGCAGCGCTGTGTTGTGTAATAATAGGGTTTCCCTCATCCGTCATAGGACTCCCCTGCCATCAGGACATATAAACCTCTTAACACAGCTTAATGGACTACAGTGATATAAAAGACCAAACTCAGACCTCATTTGTGATGTAGGTTAGAATTTACAGGTATAGGCTCCAAGAAAGCAGATACTGGCATTAAGTTGATTTGACGCTGAACGTTTGATTATGATACTTTGAAATTTAGGGACCGTCTCTAAAGTTACGACATTCTGTATTCACGTTTCTACCTTCTACCAAACTCTTGTAGACACACATGCACATATACATATTCAAACACACCCCTAATTCTCAAAGTACATGCATATATACTATTTCTTTTTTTTTCTTTTTTTTTTACACGCTCATCACACAATTTTTTTTTACTTTGCTCATTTTTTATTTTACCTGATCATAGATTATCCTGCTTATACAAATTTTAAATTAAATTTAGAAATAAAATTAACTAAGTAGAACTAATTGTGTGATGAATGTGTGTAAAAAAAAGAAAAAGTATATGTGCATGTACTTTGAGTTGAGTGTGTTTGAATATGTGTGTGTGTGTGTGTGTGTGTGTGTGTGGGTGTGTGTGAGAGAGAGAGAGAGAGAGAGAGAGAGAGAGAGAGAAGGGTGCATCACTCTTTGACCTGGCACCTATAGATGAACACTTCACAGGTAGTTTTTATGATTGTAAATCATTCTCATCAAATGCTATTGAGCTTTAAATTATGGCATTTTTTTGTATGGATCCAATACAGTAGTGAAATACATAGCAATCTTTACATATTACTTGACACTTTATTTGGAACCACTTTACAAAGTAAGGTTCATAATGTATTAACTAATGTGAACTATCCATGAGCAACACATTTGTTGTTGTATTTGTTAATCTTTTGTTAACGTTAATAAAAATACAGCAGTTCATTGTTCATGTTACTTCACTGTGCATTAACTAAAGTTGACAAATACAACTCTTGATTTTAATAATGTATTAGTAAATGCTGGAATTAACATTAACAAAGATTAGTAAGTGCTGTAGAAGTGCAGTTCATTGTTCGTTCATATCAACTATTTAATATAAAGTGTTACCTTTTATTATAATAAAATATCAAAAATCTAAAAAAGGTTTGCATTATACCTGACAGCTAGATGAACAATTTACAGTTGGTTTTGGTGGACTAAGTCATTCTCTTTAAATGCTATTGAAGGTAGAAACGTGAATATATAATGTTGTAACTTTAGAGACAGTCCATAAATTTGCGAATATCATAATCAAACGTTCAGCGCTAAAATCAACTTAATGCCAGTATCTGCTTTCTTGGAGCCTATATAGTCTAACCTACATCACAAATGAGGGAAGTAGTTTGGTCTTTTATATCACTGTACTAGTCCATTAAGCTGTGTTAAGAGTTTATATGTCCTGATGGCAGCTATGACGGATGAGGGAAGCCCTAGTATTACAACACAGCCAAGTGAGCATAAAGTTAAGGAAACTAAACAACAGAGAGAAATATATGTATATCTCAGATTTAACGTTTGGATCTGTACACCAGCATCGGGCAATAACGTTATCTTGTTCACTGGAGAGAAAGCTGTAGCTACACTGGGAAAGTAAGCGTAAATACACTGAATTAAACATAAATGCAGCTTTTGTGTCTTTATCAGCTTTTCTGCATTTATACTGGCCCTGATAATCATCACACATTCACTTACCGCTTGCTCCATTTCTGTAAATCTGTTTTTATGAATGAATGATGACTTACCAGCCCGTGATCTCGTCTTATAAACAGGGCCGCTAGCGGCACCTGCTGGAGAAGAACACCAACAGCAGATAGAGATGCATGCATCGGCACTCTACTGCTCTTCCTGCAGTTCCCGGATGTGAAATGTTGAATTTTCTGCCGAATTTGAGCCACTGAATTTGTGGAAGCGAATTTGTAAAGTTTAAATAAAATGGACTGAAAATTAAGAATAATTCTTATAGGTTGTATTTTTAAAAACAGAATGAATATTTTCGAAGTGAAATCTAAAAGGTGAATATGAATTATTGAATTTTTAATAATGAAAATGTGTGTGAAATATTTTTAATTGAAATATTCACAGCCTAAATATACGACCATGTTGAATTTCAGCCCATAAAAATGCAAGCCTTAAAAATACAGTGCATCTAAAAATGTGCAAGTAATAGTTAATGTAATGCATATTTTTTTCAAATAGTGCAATTCAACATGTTTCTTTATTTCAAAAACATTTGGCATTATTATTTTACTTCCATAGTCCACTATATGGAGTAAAATCACATACAGTACATTTGCACAAACTTCCCTCCTCCAGCATGAAGGAGCGCTCACTAAAGGTCTCGTGTCAATAGTGTGGCGATGCATGAAGCACAGCTCACACTGAAGTCACTTTCTCAAACCAAGTAGCTTTCTGTTTGGCACTGTGCCGAATCCATATGGCAAACTTCAACACTTTTGTGAAATCTACATGGGGAAATCATTCACTCGTGTGAAATTCCCAGCTGAGGATTCCTATTGAGATGACTGGATTTTGCACATGAAAACTCCCCTACAACGGTAAATGTGACAGAACCTTTAGACAAACATCGTAAAAAAGGAACAAGTATTTTTTTCCCTAAAATACATTTACTACACTTTGTTGCTTGCTTATTGATTAAAATCCTGTTTTAGTAACATTTGGTGCACCCAATAAGTTGCGTCATGCATAATAGACTAGGCTTTCTGCTGTATTGTTCAGCTATATCACTTTTTGGTATCTACAGTTTTGTTTTTTTACAATCCAATAGAGCTTTGTTTTATTTGTCAGAGTATATGCAATCTTTATTTTCCAGCCACCTTGGCTGACAGTAAACTAGCTCACCATCTGCACTATAACAAAAATAAAATATCTCCCTTGTTTTCTTGCAAATGAGATTCTCTAAGAAATTCAGTTTGCATTTAAAGAACCCCAGTTCCTTGACTTCAGAATACAAAA